>NC_056726.1:1666091663-1666157825 GCF_019279795.1 Protopterus annectens | reverse complement strand
TGGTAAAATCCAGCTTCACAGTGATTTATGTGGAAAGTATAGTATACCTGGACTTAGACCATCATTGATAGGTGTAACACTCAGAAGTGCATTTCAAAATGGTTACTAAACAAGATTGGATATTTACCTATGCTAAAAAGAGATAACTAACTTGAATCTCATTTGTACTTCTTATTTAGTGACTAGTGTCACAAAAGTATCAGCCCACCACTTTAGGTTCAAATATTAATATCTATAATACAACCAGTGATACATTTAGATGGGCAACATAACAATAAAAAAAAGAAAAGAAAAAAGAAAATTCACTGATTTACTGTATTTTGTATGTGTGTGTATTCGTGTGTGTTAGCATTCTGCACCTAATGTTTGCTAGGTGTTTTTGTGGGCCAACAGCAATGTAAACTTTATGTGACACATTATAGAAGACTCATATTTATTGTATGTATGTGCTGCAGAGATGGCCATAAATTTACAGTTATGGTGCTGAAATATGTGTTTAAATATTACTTTATGCTCTTTCGACAAAGAAGTTGTTTATTAATGCTGCCATGTTAACAGGCATGTGTGCGTTTTGATTTAACATCGTCATCCTCTGACGTTGTGATTACAGGTGTTCAAAGGTCAACGTACTTAAGCAGAGAACACTCGCAGAGGAGTTTTGATGTAACTCAATGCGACTGCAACTGTAAAGCTGGGATAATAGTCTCATAGATTTATCAGGAAAGAAAATGGGCTTCGGTTTTCAAAATCAAGGTAAATCTCATGCAAATAAGTGATAATGCTTGTGAGTGAACAGGCTGTTTGTGTGAATACTAATATGGTGTGTTTCAAATAGAACAGACAGCACTGTCTGTACAACATTAATTAAAACACAACTCTGAATGTTTTCAACAGTTGAAAACTTCCAATCTCAATGGCAAAACATCTGTACTATGTTTTTAATTCAACTAAAATATCTAGTGTACTTCACAAACCCATAGCTGCATAATTTTCCAAAGCAGCATGTCTAAATATTAAATCATTAATTTAGAGTTTAATGATACATTTCTATTGCAGCTCACTGTCTGTATAATCACACTTATAGGTTCATAGGTTCATACTAGGCTATCTGCCCTAGGGCATTTACAAGCCTAACCAGCATGTGTTTGGCTATTGCCACCCATTGAATTGTGTTTACTGTGCCCTTTTTTAGGTTAGTTTACTGTGCCTCTGTCTAGTAGTGACACAGAAGTTATCCCTGGGGTAAACCTACAATCTCCCATCCACTCGTCAAGATTCCTCTTGAAGAGAGACAGTGAGGGGCTCTGCTTAACATGGACTGGGATTCTATTCCAGAGTGAAGGGAGCCTCTGGGTTATGAATCTGTCCATCCAGCATGTCCTATTTATTTCTGTGCTGAGGTTGAAGTCCCTCGAGCATGTAGCTCTAAGGGATTTGGATTTTCTGAGGTGGAGCATGTCCATTAAGTCCTGGTTTGACATGGCTTTATACTTCAGGCATAGATCGCCTCTAAGTAGGTGGTATGCTACTGAGTAGAGCTGGAGTTTCTTTAACCGAGCAGCATATGGCATCTGTCTGAGTCTCTTGATCCTCTTTGTGAGGTACTTCTGGGGTCCTTCTAGTTGCTGCAGGTGTTGGGTAAGGTACATCCCAAATGGGACATTGTATTCTATTATGGGCCTTATGAGGGATGAATAAAGGGGCACTATGACCTCCCTTGATCTAGATGTGAATCCTTTCATGATAAGGTGGGCTATATAGAAGGTTTTTCTAACCACTTTGGCAATGTGGTTGCCATAGAGAGATTACTATCAACTTGGGTCCCCAGGTCCCTAATTACTTTTTCCGTACTTAATGGATTACCACCTATGTGGTAATTTGTGGGTACTTTGTTTTTGCCAAAGTGTATGACTATGCACTTTTTGACATTTAGCTTTAGGCCATGGCTCTGGCACCAGTTATCTGTCTCTGTGACACCTTTTTGGAGGATGCTTGTGTCAGCTGGAGAGTCAGTTATGGTGCCCAGTTTGCAGTCATCTGCGAACTTGGTCAGCCACAGTCCTTCCGTGTTAGCCTGTACTTCAGAAAAATATATACCGAACAAGAGAGGTCCCAGGACTGAGCCTTGTGGGACACCACTTGTAACTGGTTTTGAGTCTGACATGGCTCCAGCAATTCTGACCATGTGGGTTCTGTTCTTGAGCCAGTTTGCAACCCATCTTATGACATAGGGGTTTATATTTAAGCTGGAGAGCTTATCTTTGATGCCCGAGTGGGGTATTGTGTCAAATGCTTTTGAAAGGTCCAGGTAGGCTGTGTGGACTACCTTTCCTCCATCGATGGCCTTGGTGACTGTTTCAAAGAAGTCGACCAGGTTAAAGAGGCAGGATCTGCCCTTAACAAAGCCGAATTGGGTAGGATCCAGTGTCTATAGGTCCCCAATGTCTTTGTTTATGAGTTCCATGATGATCCTTTCCATAGCTTTGCAGAACAGGCTAGTCAGGCTTATGAGGCGATACATATATCCCCATACATAGATATACCCCCGGATTTTGCAAGCCCTGCATGGCGTACAGGACTAGTGCAGGAGCTCCAGCAGTCACTAAGTCTGCTGTGCAATCCAGGAATAACTTGTAGGGGTGTGCATGGGTGCTGCTGCACTAGTCCTGCATGGATTCAGCCCCTGTATGCAAATTACCCCATTTGCAGGAGAAATCCATGCAAATGAGGTGAATTTGTGATCCAGGAAGCTGGAAACTGGCTGTCCAGGGCTAGTGTAATTTTCAGAAATGGACTCCGCCAGTAATGGAGTACATTTCTGCAAATTACAAAATGGAGATATGACACCTCCAAATAAAGGGTGGATATCATGTATAAAGCATGCAAATAGCCAACTATAAGGCCATTGGCATGGAAAACACTTGCAAAAAAAAATCAACTTTTATTTATTTTTTTTTTAGCCGATCTCGGCTGTTTAGGCATAGGGCAGTGGCGCGCAAATGGGATCGGGGAGACAATAAGAAAAAAACCCTAAAATAAGCATTCTAATCAAAATCACTATTCTGCCATTATACTCAATGGCAGGCAAAAGACAACATGGCCAGTGAATAGTGATTACTAAGGGGGGAGGCTCAGTGTGGGACTTGTAACTATGCATTAGAAGGCAATCCTATGCAAATGAGGGGAATGATAGTGAATGCCATATTTCCCCTGCATGCTAGGTAGCTCCCAACAGTGTAAGAGCAGGAAGAGCTTGGTGAAAGGCTAGGAGTTAGCTGACATCATAGGGGTGTGTGTCAGGCATACTGTAAGCAGATTGTAGCCCTGTGACTTGGGTTAGCTCCTAGCTTAGCACAGCTAAGCAATGGGGTGTGTCTGAGGCTGCCTAGCAGTCTTTACATTGCCTAAGCACGTGTGCCCACCGTGCACCGGGTTTTAAAGGAAAAAAAAAGTAAACCAGGATATAGCAGCTCTGTGCACATTTCTGCACTGTGTTTGTGCAGCGTGCCCCCCGGCTTAAACAGGAAGGCAATGGGAAGGGAAAACAGCAGTAGGAAGGTAATCTAGGAAACCTAGCATAGCTGGCAAGTGAAATGTATCAGAATCAGCCAATTACACAGGCAGCAGACCAGCCCAGCCCAGAACACTGCTATAAACTATGCAAATACTTTTCCCTCTGATTTTCCCATACTCTACACTACCAGTGTATACAAGCCGGGAACTTTTAACAAACAAAACAACAAAATGATAGGGGCTCCAGAAGCTATCATACAGCAACATGTGGAAGAGGCTGAGGGTGGTGAGGATTGGAATGCTGTCGACCAACCCACAGTGAGTCGATGTAGAAGAGTGTACAGACCCAGGACAACTTACCAGGGGGCTACATGAGCTGGAGATAGTGAAGCACTATAGGGTGGAGAGGGACCTCCTACAGCAAATTGTTGAGCTGTGCTGGCCACGCCTGACACACCGAACTAAAAGAGGGGAACCCATCCCAGTGGATACCAAGGTATTTGTAGGCCTAGGAATACTAGCCACAGGTACCTCCCAAAGCCCAACTGGAGATACAATGAGTATCTCTCAGGCATCAGCATCCAGAGTATTTTACCAGTTCCTGGATGCTATGTTAGCACATGCTGGCATCTCCTCCACCAAATAGCAGAATACCCTGAGGTAGTGGGTGCTATAGACGGCATGCACATATACATCAAAGAACTGCCCGGTGATTGGGGTAGGGTCTACATCAACCGCAAGGGCTTCCCCTCCATCAACTGCCAGGTCATGATCGATGCATGGGAGATTATAATGAATGTGTGTGCTGCCTGCCCTGGAAGCTATCACGATTCCTACATCTGGCATCTGATGTAGTTGTACCCAAGATTTGCCAATGGGGACATCCCTTACGGTCACCTAGTTGGGGATGCTGGTTATGCACTGGAGCGGTGGCTGATGACACCCATCAGAAATTCACACACACCCAAACAAGAATGCCATAATGAGGCACACGCACAGACCAGGCTTATAATAGAGCATATGTTTGGGATGCTCAAGTCATGGATCTGGTGCCTGGACACATCTGGTGGAGCCTTGCAGTAGTCACCAGCTACATGCACTCAAATTGTCATCGTATGTGCCATGCTACATAATATGATCCTGCAGAAACAGCTGCAGCAGGAACAGCACGGGGTAGGGCCACACAACCCCCCACCAATGCCAAGGCCTGCACAGGCACAAAGTGGCTCAGAGGAGGAACAACCTGATCCTGCCCCAGTAGGCAGATGGAAGCATGCCCAGTATGTCCTGGCCTTGGCAAAAAGGCAACACATAGCACATGCACTGAAACAGTAGGGACCCAGGGAATGACACCTCTCTCTGACTCGCACATACAGTAAAAGGGATGCCAAACATGACACTACCTGTGTTTAACCATGTATAAGGAGTGTACTATGAGCATCCGACATAGGCAGCCCTCTAGCATCATCCTCAAAACTGGCACACACATGAGGGAAGTCACTCAACCTACCATTTGCCGAATGGAGTAGAATGTGTCATTACCTGTATCTATGGTATGGATGTGAGCATGCAAGGGAATTGGGTGGCTGAATGGTATGCCAGCAGATAGTAGACACCTATAGTGGCACCATGAGATCTGTAACAAATACTGGTGTCACCATAGAAGCCAGTACTAGACAGGGTGACCAAACCCACTGCAGGAAATGTGCTGGGCCACATGTGTGCCCATATGACTCACACATGCCAGTCAGGGAGGTTCACATACCCAACAACAGTCTCAGCCAGCAGGACAGGTGTAGACAAACACAAACAAATGCTGTGTTATGGCCTCTGAATGATGCCTATGGTAACCTCCCCCCAGACCTACACAGACAGACTACAGCAGGTCAGGCAGTGAGATGTTAGTTCTGAAGGTTAGGAAGTCAGAAACTAATATGTAGGTCAATCAAAGCTAAGACCTGTAGTACACTGATATGCCTCTATTCAGCATGATAGGTTAGAATACAGAATGAAATGGAGTACCTGACATACCATACAGTCATAGCAAATGTGTACAAGTGTCAGGTGTGTCCCCCATCCTATGTAGAAATGTAGAAACAGTCAGGTGTGCCCCCAATCCTGGGTAGAAATGTAGTAACAGTCAGTTGTGCCCCCCAATCCTGTGTAGAAATGTAGACACAGTCAGGTGTGCCCCCCATCCTGTGTAGAAATGTAGTAACAGTCAGGTGTCCCCCTCCCAATCCTGTATAGAAATGTAGAAACAGTCAGGTGTGCCCCCCAATCCTGTGTAGAAATGTAGCAACAGTCAGGTGTGCCCCCCAATCTTATGTAGACATGTAAAAACAGTCAGGTGTGCCCCTTCCCCCAATCCAGCGTAGAAATGTAGTAACAGTCAGGTGTGCCCCCCTTCCCCAATCCTATGTAGAAATATAAAAATAGTCAGGTGTGCCCCCAAACCTATTTAGAAATGTATTAATGGTCTGGTGTGTGTCCCCAATCCAATGTACACACATTGTAACAGTTAGGTGTGCACCCCCCACAACCCTATGTAGAAATGTAGTAACATGTATATGTAGGTATAATACCAATGGAGCACAGATGCCCAGAGATGGCCAAGGTAGCAGGATAGGTTGCAGCATTTGCACAATATGCAAGTATGTGTGTGTTAGGTTGGTGTGAGTTTCATATTGTGTGAGAGTGGTCAGTATGTATGCATGTTGAGGTAAGATCTGGTGGCTATTGCCCACTACTGCTGATGACAGGGACAAGTCCTAACAACTGCAGTGCCAAAGACAATTCCCACCAGTATAACACATGCTAGCAGTAAGCCATTGTAAATGTATGTTGGTAATATGTGTCACCATCTGAAAGACTAACATGGCATGGCTGTTGGGCTAGATATACAAGCAGTACACAGGGTAAAGTACCCCAGACATACAGCATATATTGTGTCACTGTGAAATGGAGACATCTGTGCATACAGGTATGCATCACATTAACTGGTCCTGTAGTAGGGGATACCAGTGTTGTCTGCCCAAACACTTGCAGATCATAAAGAAGGTAGGACTGATGTATTGGGAAACAGCTGATGTACCTGCACATGCCAGCATAACTGGAATGCCCCATGCATATCTGTGTGTCAGATGCAAGTAGTGTCCATAGCACACACGCACCCAACTCACGCAAACACCACCCACAGGTACCTCTCTGGTCACATCCCTGCTGTGGGGAATGAGTACAATATGATCCCACCTGTATATGGTAGTAGCAAAAGAATGCAGCATGCAGTGCAGGTGTCCCATGCAGGTGTGTCCCTAGCCGTAGGTAGCACATGTCCAACATCCACATCACCTGATCAAGACTGATAGAAGGTATTGGCATGCACACCTAGCACACCTACCCTGTAACCCCAGGGGGAATATACTGTATGGCGGTCTGAGACTGTAGGACAGACAGAATGCAACAGCCTGTCACATCTGGCCCGCATCAACACCTAATGGCCCACAGGCCTCTGCCAAAGGCCTGTGTCTCCCACATACTACCAATGCATGTTATGTCATGGACACCCAAATAACAACATAACACACTCCACATAAGCCATATGCAAGGCCATGTGGACAAACCACAGTAACATGTCCACCTTGTCCAACTGCATGAACTGTGGACCAACACCAACACACAGCTGTGATTGGGTGATAACCTTAGGGAAAGTATCAGAGAATGTATGGAGGAGGATAAAATAATGGGGGGGGGTGGGTGCATGGGCAGCATGGAATGTGCAAGGTCTGACACAAAGCTATGTGCAGACACTATCCCTGGCTGAAAACACATAAATGGTTGGCTACATACCTGCCCATACACCACAATAGGGATAAAGTCCTGACTCATGGCCCCTGCCTCTGGGTAACCTGCATGAATCTGTACAGCTGTGAGGTATTGCCACAGCAAGATAAGGCCATGCTGTCATGTTAATGGATGTACAAGTATGGGATCCTTTGCCAGCAGTGTACCAAGGGCCTGAACCAGATACCCAAACCCAGCAGCAAGTGTCTGCAGCTCCCCTTCCAGAATGGCATAACTTATGAATATGTAGGCGTCTGCCCACAATATCAGACACAGCTGCAGTCACTCTTCTCCCCAAGACATCACTGTGAGCAAGAATGTCCACATGACAGTACATGAGGACAGAAAACATCACAGTATATAACAGTACACATGTCTGAATATCTCTGCTAACAGCAGTACCATGTAGCTGAAGCAGCACAGACACAATCACCTACAGTATGCACTATCCCCTGCACAGTTTGTCCCCATATTGCCAAATGATCGATGGATACCCTGCAGAAACAGTTTGTTCCCTGTAGGTGTACAACACAAAGGTCTGCACTGGAATGCAAACTACCTGGAATCGATCCACACATTCAGTACAGAAGGGCATACTGGGCATGCTCACACACTTGGAGAAATGAAGGCAATGTCAGACAACAACATGCTGAAAGGTCATACTGAGCATGCTCACACACTTAAACAAATGAAGCCCATGTCTACAAACAATAGTGGACCATCCATATCTGGCAGTTGCAGATGTTAGTGCATACAATCCTCAGTATGCACCAGTCATGGTTTGTACACACAGTGGAAAGGAATACATACATATATCCAAGGACAACACACTATAATAAGCCAAAAGTAGACGTACATAAATGTGTGTAAGAGTGACTGTGACAAGGAGCCATCCATTATGAGGCATGTCCCACCCAGCACACATCCAAATGGCTACAACCACATAGGTGTAAATGTCACTCACTGTAGGCATTAGCCACTGGTATCCTCCAGCATTACAGACTATGTGGTGCAAGTGCTAGCTGTGCAACATGATTGTACAAGGAAGTAGTCATCCAGCAGCTGTATATACACACCTGTGGAATATAACCCTGCATGTGCCTCCATGTGGTGTGTCAACCTCCAGATGAATGGGTTATGGCCCATGCACACACACACACACACTGCCCTCCCCATAGCCCTACTATGACAAGCCTGCTGAGGTCATCCACTTTGAAATACACCTTTGGGAAAGCTGTAGCCCAGTAATCTCAGTGGTGCATCCTATAATGGCGTACTGCTGTAGTGTGGTAAACTAGGTAGGTAGGAGTTCTAATCCCAGACATAGCATCTGTCTGTGTGTGTGTGTGCTGTAGTGTGATAAACAAGTTAGGTAGGAGTTCTAATCCCAGACATGGCAACTGTGTGTGTGTGTGTGTGTGTGTGTGTGTGTGTGTGTGTGTGCATGTGTGTCTCTGTCTGTGTAGAGAGCGATGCCTGTTAGGCTAGTCACACTCACTACAACTCAAATGCCCTATTTTGGCAAGGCTGCTGATGTCATTCACTGTGAAATACACCTTTGGGAAAGGTATAGCCCAGTAATCTGCATGGCGTGTCCCATAACTGTGTACTGCTGTAGTGTTATAAACTAGTTAGATAGGAGTTCTAATTCCAGACATGGCACCTTTGTGTGTGTGTCTCTGTCTGTGTAGAGAGCAATCCTTTGGCTAGTCACACTCATTACAATTCAACTGCCCTACTTTGGCAAGGCTGCTGATGTCATTCACTGTGAAATACACTTTTCAGAAAACTGTAACCCAGTAATCTCCATGGTGTGTGCTATAACTGTGTAGTACTTTAGGGTGATAAACTAGTTAGGTAGGAGTTCTAATCCCAGACATCACCTGTGTGTGTGTGTGTGTGTGTGTGTGTGTGTGTGTGTGTGTGTGTGTGTGTGTGTGTGTGTGTGTGTGTCTGCCTCTGTCTTTGTAGAGAGCAACACTTTTTAGACTAGTCACACTCATTACAATTCAAATGCCCTATGTTGGCAAGCCTACTGATATCATTCACTGTGAAATATACCTTTGGGGGAAGAGTACTTCAGTAATCTCTGTGGCACATCCTATAGCAGAGTAATGTTGTAGTATGATGTAGAACTTTGGTAGCGGTTCTATTCCCACCCATGGCAGGTGTGGATGTTTGTGTGTGTGTTTTTATGTCTGTGTAGAGAGCAATGCTTTTTAGGCTAGTCACACTCACTACAATTCAAATGTCCTACTTTGGCAATCCTGCTGATGTCATTCACTGTGAAATACACCTTTGGGGAAGGAGTACTCCAGTAATCTCCTTGGAGCGTCCTATAACAGTGTAATGCTGTAGTGTGATATAGAACTCTGGTAGGGGTTCTATTCCCACACATGACAGTTGTGGATGTTTTTGTGTGTGTTTCTATGTCTATGTAGGGAGCAATGCTTTTTAGACTAGTCACACACACTACAATTCAAATGCCCTACTCTGGCAATCTTGCTGATGTTATTCACTGTGAAATACACCTTTGGGGAAGGAGTACTCTAATAATCTCTGTGGTGTGTCCTATAACTGTGTAGTGCTGTATTGTATTAAACTACTTAGATAGGAGTTCTAATTCCAGACATGGCAAGTGCGTGTGTGTGTGTGTGTGTGTGTGTGTGTGTGTGTGTGTGTGTGTGTGTGTGTGTGTGTGTGTGTGTTTGTGTGTGTGTCTTTGCTTGTCATTCGTATCCTGTGTGTAGGTGGCTGTGAGTGTGTAACAACTGGATTCATTGTTGAGCGTGTTTTGCAAATTTCTTATAAGGTGGCCCTAGTATACGTCACAACATCCACCATACAGGGATAACAGATGTGATATAGCCGAGAGGCTGGGGTGCAAATCCATACCCCTACATGTGACATCAAGGTCAGTTGAACAAAGTTAGCAACCCATGTATTACCCAGAAAACACTCTCAACCCATGTCTTACACACACACACACACACACACACACACACACACACACACACACACACACACACACACACACACACACACACACACACACACTTGCCTAGGCAACAACCGCTATGTTGTTAGTACCCTGCATATTGCCCACTGATAGTAACCATGGTGTGATTGCAGTGGGCTACAGAGGGCATGGCACCCTGTCCATAAGACCAATAGGCATGTACATGCAGACAGTGCACTTTCCCTATGTTCCCCACTAGACACCTGTAACACCTCATCAAATGTGGCCCACAATGGACATACCATGCCTGAAACACATGCCCTGTATGGATAAATGCCAGTGACACCAGGGAATACCTGTATCATGCTATCACTGTAGGTGCAGGGTCAACCTGCTGTCCATTAACAGTTTCCACCACATGAGGCCAGGTCTGGCACATCTGGTGATAATCTGTGTACACAACATGGATCAGACACCCCATGTACAGTTCCACATGCCACTGTACATGCATGTGGGACATGTGCACATCCCAGGCACCATCCATATCATGGACTAAGGAACACATACATGGCAAGCAATGCACATCAATGGCCACACACAATAGTTACCCAGATGACTGGATGATGAGTACAATACCCATCAGTGTGGGCAAATTCAGATACTACACCCATGAGCCACACTGCAGACCATTGTCATGTGGCCTGATGCCAAGGTATACCCATCAGCTAGCCTTGTATAGCCATCTGGCACAGTCGGCCACTACATACCCATGAAGCAATGCACCCATGCATGTCAGTACTGGCACCTTGAGTCTGTGTGTGTGGAGTATGATGCCTATGACCACATTCACACTAACTGCAACCCCCATTAGCATACTGAAGCATGCTGTCTGATGTAAGACACCTCCACATACCCTTTGCCCATATAACCTCTGTATAACCCCAGTGGTGCATCTGATACCTGCACAGTACTGTGTTGAGGCAATCTAACTAGTGATGAGTTGTATTCCTGACCATGCCAAGTGTTTCAATGTGTGTGGGTCCCTGAGAGAGTGTAGCTGTGTTGACGCTGACACCTGTTCATGCGGACAGGCACTTGTACTACACCTACCGTATAGCTACCATATCATTGTTGCAGATGTCACTTACCATCACATATACATTTGGAGGGCTCCTCAACATGTAACCTATGTGCCACATCCAATAACTGCATAGACATGTGATAGAAATACATAGTCATTTAGGGGTTTGATACCCTCTACTGGTAAGTGTGTGACACAAACATGCTTAAGTTTTACTCTCCCACCCCTCCCTGACATATCTTTGGCTCTGTCAGCCTCTCTCACTCCCTCTCTGGTAGATATGGAGACTTACACCTGCTTTGCTTAGGCAGCAGCATGTGTATTGTAAGTGATGCTCATGACCAGCTGATGGCCTCTGCATGAATTGCAGCCCTCCACTAGTTGATTGCATGTGGAACAGCTGTGGTAACATTCCCATAGCCAATTGCATGGAAACACACTCCAATATCTAGGAACATCATTTTGGTGTTGGACCTTTTCATTTACAGTGAGCAGGAACTAGATCTGTTGTTTGGCAAACAGCATCACAGATGGATTGGGGATTTACCTCTAACAACATGCACTGTGGAAACAGGCCAACACATAGGAGGGGGATGTGTCTGACTTGACTACAGACTGTAAGTGCTGCTATACTGCATTTGGAGTAATTTTGGTTTAACAGGGTGTGTGTGGATATCACTGTCCTATATGTTTTAATACCTATCATGTCAGTGCTATGTTTATGAGGAAACCCCCATCTGCAGGGTCATCTGCAGACTAGGCAGTGTGTGGTGCATTTTGTTTCTTGTGTTACCCACAGAGCAGCTGTCTGTGAACTGCAAAAGGTAGTGTGAGGATTGCAGTCAGTAGATGGTGGCAGCCATGAGAGTTACTGACTTCATATCCCCCATAGGACATATTTTGCAACAAACCCTGTTACAACAGTAAATGTATGAGGTTATCACAGCAACATGTCAATATTGGCCCTGTGTTTGTGCCTCCAGCCACAACTCTGTCAACCTTTGTACATATGTCATGCAGTAAGAGGTGCATAGGTTCTGTACACCATATTTATTGACATCATATCTGATAACAAGCCAGTGAGACATCAGAATGCTACACATGTTATGTATAGTAGGGGTTATATTTGAGGACATAACCTGGGCATTCTGTGGTTGTGTGTACAGTACTGAGGTCTCTGTACTTATGATGATTGTCGACAGCGTGTGTATTGTGAATATGTACCTTGGCCTGTGTACAGACTGTGGTAGATGTCATTGTTCTTGGTCCTGTTCTATCTCATGTTACATGCTGCTCCACTGTATGTTACCCTATCAGCTTACATGTTTGTAGGGCCAAACACACACATGTCCCAACCACAGACAGGCATCCGACCACACTGAGAAGTGACCCAGTACATGTAGGGTTAGTGTGTGAGTGACACATATGAGGATGGTGTTGATCAGATAGTCCATATACTGTCATATTACACTAGCTTACCATATGTGGCTGTGGCTGTGTTCAGACTGGTTGTGGTTATGCACTTTCGTGCAGGTGTCTGTTACTCTGTGCTCTGACATGCCTGTAGAGCCTGATATATATGCAGGTGTATGTGTATTCCCCCACAGGAAATGTAGGCCAATGTTGAGGCAGTAGGTCTGTAGCCTGCACAGTGCTTTGTTACATGCCTAGCAGCTTAGTGTACTTACCCAGTGAGATGTCATGTCCAGATACTTGCCAGATGTACTGCTGCCGGGCAACCATAACAGTCATGAATGTCAGACAAAGAAGTAGGATGCTGTACAGATGTATGTCATTAACTAGTAGGTAGTATGTGGCTATGGCACCTCTGTACCAGTGGTTATTATGTGTCAAGACAGACAGGGGTGTATGAATTCATAACCTATGGGGGAAAATGTATACCAGTATTTACATGATATACCCATCTACATGGCTGTTAACATCCACATTGTCCGGCTTGGTACACATGTCTTGCACTAAGGGGCTCTGTGCATACATCTGGACTGACCAGAGTGTGTCAGACTGTCCACATATATTGGTCATATCTATGCTGTAGCCCACAGGAGCATTACTGTGCTAGCAGTGATACTGTAATATGCTGTCCTTAGGATGTCTGTCTGTAGTCAAAGGCGCACATGTTAAAAGCAGATGTGACCTCCCATACACACCATGTCTGTGAAGACAATCCCTATTACAGTAGCAATAGTCTACAAATATACCTGCAATACATAATTGACATGCCCTTGCACTAAGAGGTTAGGACAATTGAGGCTGAGGTAGGGCTCCACTCCATGTTCAGGACATATGGTGAACATATATGTATATATAATTATCCATATATCTATATAGATACACACACACACACACACACACACACACACACACACACACACACACACACACACATATATATATATATATATATATATACATAGGTGGATATGTATATGTACATATATTTGCATATAAATATATATACAGAGCAATATATGTCTACACCTATACAGCTAGAGATACATATGCACATATACGTATGGATATCTACATATATATTGCAGTAATAGGTATATCAGAATAGATATGTATGCACATATAGTTATAGATATCTACATTTATACCCACATAAATAGGCATATCTGTACACTTAGGATGTGCATACATATATAGCTCTCTCTCTCTCTCTCTCTCTATATATATATATATATATATATATATATATATATATATATATATATATATATATATATATATCTATATATATATATATATATATATATATATATATAGATATATATATATATATATATATATATATATATATATATATATATATGTATATGTATATATACATATATATATATATGTGTGTGTGTGTGAATGTGTGTTTGTATACATACAAAGAGATGTAAACATGGCCATATATATGTTGCACTTTACAGATGTGTATACAGACATATGTATGACTATACATGTGTATGTACATGTAGACATATATCGACCTATAATATGTATATATATCCATATACCTGTCATGTGTAAACCTCACAGTTGTGTATACCCTCCGAGATGTATCTCACCATATGCATCTGCTATGTGTACATTATGATAAAACAACATATTTGATGCAACAGTCATATTAATAACACGTAATATACAGATGTGGAAGTAAAGGCAATTGTTCAATTCTACTCAATATGTGTATTGATAGCTATATTGGTAAAACAGCAGCTGTTTTCACAGTGGTCATGGCATAGTGGTTAAGTATTGGGACTTTAGTGTAGATGGTCCTGGGTTTGGGCAGAACAGGGGCTGTCAGATACAGAGTGCTTAAGGCAGTTTTGAGCAGTTGTAAGCATGTTTGCAAGGATTTGCATGAAGCTAAGGGGTGCTAAGGTATGGGTAAATGTGCGGGCGCTTACACAATGTAGACTTTGCTTACCAGTGCACAAATCAGCTCAACTGTTATATTGCAGCAATGTTGATACTTGCTAAGCATGGCTTAGCCCTGGCAACCAGTTCACACCACCCAGTCTGATAACATAGCAGGGTAATGACATCTGTAATAAGTGTATGAAATGTCATGTACAATACATGTGCCTATGTGCTGTCATTACATTGCCAAGGGGTGTGAGTGTCATATGTGGGACACAGACATATATGAGGCCTGCACAGCACTGTTATCCATGTGAATGTGTTACATACAGGGGTAGTATCACAGGGTATGTGCTGTCACACTGGCATGTAGTGTATCACGGCAGTACTACTCCTGACAGTGCTTACTCAGGCAAGAGCAGAATGCTAAATGTAGTACTGACAACAGGCACACCCGCAGGCATATCTGGAATCTGAGCCCTCCGTGTTGTATCCCTGGTGTGTGAGCTGTGTCACAGTATATACCCCTTACTGGGTAATGATCTGACATGTGGAATGTAACTGTAGACTACCATCTGTACAGCACATGTTAGTGATGGCTTCTGACATGTAGTTATGGCATACATATTGCTGTCAAATGTCTGTCAACACACTCATCCTACTGCATAGCTACTTGCCAAACTGATGACTGTCAGTCTCTGTACAGATGTGCAGATGGCAGGTATCCAGCTGGGATATGTACAGGCAACCTAAGCTTGATTGACACTGACATGTCTGCCCAGCTGTGAAGATGTCACCCTGTACACACCACATGTGTGTGGTACAGGTCTCCAACACAGACTCTAACATGTGTTGTAATGCATGTTGCATACATGTCAACTTGATCACCTCAGTGGCCATGTGCAGGAGGCACCTGGAGAATTGGCTGATGCATGTCATTCTCACCCTGAGAGTCACCACAGTAGTGTATGTTGATAGTTTGCCTGCTGCCACCTGGCAGGTGGTAGGATACAACTGTACACACAACTCCTACACAAACCATCTCTCCTTGGACAATAGCTAGGTACACAGCTATGACCACCTGCAGCGATACACCCCTGTACTGACACATGTGTACGTGTGCATGACTGAGTATAGCAGTTTCTGTTTGTTAGCACACCTGTACTTGGAAATACCTTGAAGGCCTTCACAACCAATGCAACACCCATTGTCATAGTCAGTCGTGGCTGCTGCTGTATGAGACATTACATGTACCCTGTTAAGCTCCTCCCCATACCGGCTACATGGTACCAGCACAACAGTGTTGTACAAATGGGTTATTAGGCATTGGATACCCATTGTGTTCTAGCATGTGTGTGCATGTGTGCATGCCCATATATCTGTAGGGTACAACATTCCGAGGCCACATACTCCTATTACAATATCCATTGCCACACAGTAGTACAGATAATGTTGTTGCTGCCCATAGGTGAGATATGACAATGCAACACCCTGCTACGTGTGCAGAATGAGCATTAGATGCATATCCCTGTAATACCACTGTTGGGGTATACTATGTGTTGTATCGCAGTCATGGCCAATGTGTGATGGTGGGTATGGCAGAGTGCCATCATGAGTTTCAGAGAGTACAATATCCACTGGGGGATGTGGGTACTATGTACACTGTCATTACACTAAGGTACACCCGGTATATGTTCTATGTACCACATTATGGTTACCACTGTCACCATCAACCATACATGTAACTGATACCACAACACAGACCAGTTATGCATGTACTGTGTGGAGCCTACCTGTAGCACATTGGACACACGGTCAAGTTATTTAGCAGCGATAGGTCCTAGTCTCTCGATTGTGCGTTTGCCTGTTATGTGTCTGTTAATGTGTATATGAAGGTATATCTCACTATGGATTTTCCATATACACCCATTACATCCCCATTAGTACACTTTACATGTCTGGGGATGTTTTGCATGTAACATGTAATCTGGGACACACCTCACCTTAAATGCTGTGTGGTATGTGCAATGTAAGCCACACATTTCAGTATCACTACCAGCTAGGTAGGGGTCTAGTCCCAGTGTTGCCAAGTAAGAGTGTGTTTGTATGTGGATGAGTCTACATCAGGTTGCAGGGTATACATGCCCCAGCGGGTCACCTCTCCATGTGGCACAGGCAATAACCATTTTAGTAACCTGTGACATGTGTTCAACTGTAACCCGGATATGTCACAGCCATGGTGTCACCCCAGTGCTATACCCTGTTGTGGAATATGCCTGCAGACCATCCTCGTGCTGACACATGTACACCTACAACAAAAATGGATAGCATTATGGAGACCGCATTCAACCAGTGTTACTAACAGCTATAATGCATCATTGCTAGATGGCTACACTACCTGCCATATATGCATTACACTTTACTCCTTATAACATGTTACACTGCAGTACTGTGGTACACTGTAGTACAGTCACCATGTGCATCAGAACCATATTAGCCTGGCACTGCATTGATGGTATGGATGACAGGGATTTGGCACAGGTATCATCATATGCACAGGGCATCCTTGTGCTGACACATGTACACCTACAACACAAATGGATAACAATATAGAGACCACAATCAACCGAAGTTACTAACAGCTATAATGCATCATTGCTGGATGGCTACACTACCTGCTATATATGCATTACACATTACTCCTTACAACATGTTACACTGCAGTACTGTGGCACACTGTAGTACAGTCACTGTGTGCATCAGAACCATATTAGCCTGTCCCTGCATTGATGATATGGATGACAGGGATGTGACACAGGTATCAGCATATGCACAGGGTGTGATGATGGTTTTCCATAGGCCGAGAGTGGGCCATACATTTGACACCATGTGTGTGGGTGAGGGGTATATTGCGGTGAGCTGGCCATGGTGCTGCAGTATGTGTAGGAATGGGGTTGCCCTAGGTGTGTTTGTATAGTGTATGGGTATGCATGCACACAGTTCTGCCATGTGGCTGCCCTACACAGGTGTTTATGGACAGCAGCAGACCATACCTGGCAGGGTGTGCAGTTCACTGCCTCCAGCCACGAACACGTGGACTGTGCCTGCCAGGGTTCCATGGGCACATCCAGGTACAGGCCTAGATGTGCTACTTTCACCTGCTGATGACAAATGTCAGCTGGTACCAGGTAACTCCTGGGACTGGCCAGTTCCACATGCACGTGGCCTGCTGTGGTGTGCTGTGGACAGCACCCCCCCACACTGCTGGGGCTGATATTGCCACTATGGGAGCCCCTTGGTGACCTAGCATGTCCATATTGACTGCCAGCTGTTGGTGTTGCTGGCCTATGTCCACACAGCTGTGGCCGCAACCCCACCACACATTCAAGCATGGACACACCACGGCTGATGAGGGTCATCATCTGACCATGCTGTCTATCCATGAGCTCAGTATAAGCATGGCTGGCCCCAGATAGTTCACAGATGTTGTTGCTTTCAGATGTGAGAGCAGCCCTCTGCAGCCTCAGGCCCTGTCTGGTGTAGCATTTCATATGTTCCTGCACTGCCAGGACAGCCTGAAACATGCGCCTGCTGATACCAGCTATGTCGGCTCTGCCAGGGGATGATGTCCAGTGGCCCTACCACAAGCACTATAGGACATCTGCCTATACGGTGCTCTGCTGGCCATCCGGCTATGCCTGCTGTGACCAAACACAGTAGGCATGGTTACCACACTTTCCTGTGCACTGCCACCAAATGTCAGCTGTCCCTCCACTATGGCCACTGTCAATGGGGTATGTATAGGCACTGTAACTGTGAACAGGGTTGGGGTGGCTAAAAGGGGGATGTCAAATGATGGTGCAGTGTCAGCCCCTGACAACCCCACCTGTGCCTCAACAGTACTATCATCATCTTCGGTGTCTGTAGGGAGACCAACATCAGATTGCATGCAGAAGGGACACTGACCCACCTCATCACCTGTGGGGGAAAACAATAAACACACTTTAAAACCTGTACAGCACTACCTAACAGTACACACACACACACACACACACACACACACACACACACACACACACACACACACACACACACACACACACGCACACACACACACACACACACACACACACACACACACACACACACACACACACACACACCTCCATAATACCTACCTGTCTGTGACTTTACAGACAGTCCCACGTATATGTCCATGTATACCCCATCCTGCATCACACTTGTTAACATACACACATTGATACCACCCATTAACATATCAGTCCTCTAAATTCCTACACAAGTGGTCACAAGACCTTTTACTGCATTACCTGCCTGATGTGTGTAGTCATTTTAAATGGCCTCAATGCTGTCATTCGATGTTCACCCTGTGTATGTCCGGACATCATGAGCATGGCCCCTATATGTGTGGACTACTATGTTCTATCCATAATATAACTCACAGGTGTGTCATGTGTATGTAATGCTCAGTACATGCCAGATATGCTGCTCAATCAGCCTATCACGTGCCAACTGTAATAGTTTTATACACTTCCTGGTGTTGACTAGTACTTCCCCAATGCATCTGTAGCACTGTATACTTGGATGTAGGTGACCTCTCTGCTGAATGCAATATTAAGGGTGTACCTGGTGTCTACCATTCCTCCCAATGCCTGTTACATGCTACAGACCATATTACATTATCAGCTGTCCTGTGATTACACACATGACAAGTATTGCAGGTGTGTAATGTGGAAGTCCATGTACATGTACTGCATGATCCCAGGGGGAGATGCTGCTGTATGAACACCCCACAATCACACATGTGCATACATGGCCAGCCACACAAACATACACACATGCACACAAGCATCCTACGTGCATCAAACTCCCTCCACTTCAGCGTGACCCTACAGACAAACTAACTACCCACCAGGATGCACACAAACACATACATGTGAGGTTGCACAATGATAGTACATACAGTCCTCCTATTACCCCTCTGTCAACATGCATAACATATGGTACCCGACAGCATCCACTGCAGCTATAGTCAATCCATGCTAGGAACAGTATACATGTGTGTGATTTATGTGCTGTGTCACTAGGTGAAGCCCTTCCCCCTGCATA
This sequence comes from Protopterus annectens, assembly GCF_019279795.1. Taxonomy (NCBI): domain Eukaryota; kingdom Metazoa; phylum Chordata; order Ceratodontiformes; family Protopteridae; genus Protopterus; species Protopterus annectens. The sequence goes on along the minus strand of NC_056726.1, from coordinate 1,666,137,927 downwards.
CCACTGCACCCATAAACACAGTATTGCTGTGCACCTGTTCTGCACCCTGCCATGTACTGTGAACCACACCTCACAGGTGTACAGCCCATTGCTGAATGTGTACTGCTGTGTCAGTTATGTCAGTTTTAATGCTCACAGCCCCTATGTTTTCCAGCAATACATACCGGGGATGATATGTGGACAGATGTCATTTGTGAATGCCTGATGTCTGATTCACAGCTCTCAACATCAACAGACCATGTGTGACCAATCCAATACTCTTACACTGACAACCATCAGAGCATAATGTGGCTATGAGGGGTGTACACACCCTTATTGATATGATGCACCCATCCTTGATCTGCCATTGGACCACATCACCGCATATCTTAACAGTACATGAACCCATTATGTGACATATGTCCTGTATTTTCACATGCAGTGTCTAAGGAATGTGTTAAGTGTGCAGATGCTGACCATGATGCATACACATTGTGTGGGCATATGTGTACACACCCTTATCATGATGGTTTGTTGCACCTCTTGTTATGTGTACTGCAACAGTCACTACTCCTGGCAGGGGTATACCATCATTAGCCATCTGCATTTGCCAGTGTATGTTCAGTCTGTCCTACACATGTCCCCCTATTCTGCATGATTGCAAGGTCTAATCATATGCTCATCCCTTGCTGTTCACACACTGCCGTCACTTTTGCTGTGGTGGTAGGTTTACAGCTGCCACAACTCCTGAACCTGACTATGTGCAGATACAGCCATTCTTAGCATCCTTAGGATCCCTGCTACAGTGCACTGGTGTGTCATGCTGACACCCCTCCTTGTCCTTCAGCCTTTTTGCAGATGCATGACAAGTAAGCCCTACACATGTGTGTCACTTTGCAGTGTCCCATACACTGAACACCACATGTTACAACCTAGTCCCAGCTGATAATGTGGGCCAATTTAATGCCTTATGCCATAGTGTAGCTCTGCAGCAGTTGCCATTGTCCTACAGGTATATACACTGATGTTGTACTGTATATGGGTGTTGTTCCAAACATGTCCCTACTGTAGGTCATGTCTCCCACCATTATGTTACTCCCTGTGGACACATTCCACAATAACAGGATGTTAGTTATCATGCAGGTGTCTGACATACCCTTCCAATACCCAATCATGGTCACCCCTGTGATACCTTGCATTTCACAGCAACAATACGTGCACATGTACAGCATGCATTCTGGGTAGGTGTGTTAGATGTGTTCATGGAATATATCATTGCTATTACGTGCCCAGTGTATTGGCAAGCATCTACATAAACCATACTCGCTAGCTACAGGCTGCTGCCTTGATGGTATCCCGGAGGTACCTACATAAGAGGATTAGAGATGCAAAGTCAGTGGCCACAACTGTGGCAGTGCTACATGGTGGGTGCAGTATTACAATACATCAACAGTACATTTCCACAACACTACCACATATGGACATCTGGTTATCACTACTATGCAGCAACAAAATATATCTATGACATGTCATATATGCATGATTTACCTGTACCGATGTGGATGTATATGCAACAGTGGTCTATGGATGTGCCCTGTGGTCTTACCTGCACTCTGCCTGGCCGGTGTGTGGGTGGCACCCATCTCCACAAAGGTGTCTGGTGGTTGGTGGCTGGCAGGATGGGCAGGTGCCATGAGGCTGGCCAGGAGATCCTCCACATGTGTCGGGGGAATGGATGGCATGCCTCCACCCATGGCGAGGTGATCCCCCAGACTGTAGATGCACGTCAATGGGCATTGTGAAGCAGGTCAGAACAATGATGGTGGACCTGTTCATAACTGCGGTTGTGCAGTCCAACATCATTGACCCTGTGGACTAGGTTGTTCCACAGGGCGGTCCACTCCTGCTGATCATGGGCAGTTCAGCCAAACAAGGTTGCATAATGATGAATGGGTACATTCAGCAGGATGTCATTTTCTGCTGCTGTGTAGGCTGGCAGCCTTCCATGAGACATCATGCCTGAAAGACATAAAGATGAACACAGGTGTGAGCAAGTCATGCAGCAAGGATACCACAGTTCTTAATACACATCACTGTCACCCCCCCACCATATCAGTGACAACATACTGTACACACAAATCAATATGTATAGCTACAGCATATCTACCAGTGGGGCAGATATTGTACTATACCACTCTTTGTGTAATGTGTTTGTAGCCATATTCCCTGTGTGGACACTATTGTTGCTGGCCTGTTACACACTATTCACGTGCATGACATTGTCGGGGCCATAATGGTTCCATATATGCCTGTGGTATGCTTGCTATGTGTGTGTGCTGACATCTGACATACTGTGTTATTGCGGATATCTATGCATGATGTTGGACATGTTCTTAGATTGTGTAGACTATTACTACCAAAATATGTTCTGTAACGGTGACACAATAGCATATATATGTACTATTGGCCAGCAGAACCACCACTCCAAACTCTTCTGCCCATGTTACCCAGCCACATCACATGTGTGTCCCACCCTGGGGCCTCTTCATGTACTGGTCCAGCAATACCGTCAGGTGGAACCAACCCAGGGGATGTTGTCCACCACCCCGTGGACAGACACAGACATGTTCCTTTCCTCTGAGGTCTGGTCCAGGGTCTGTTTCATAATGTGCTCCACAGACACATGTGGGATGTGCTACATCACTCTGAGGCAACCAGTACACATTCACAGGGCCAACATGCTCCTCCTGCTTAGCCTCCAGGGCAGGCACCTTCAGGACGTGGACTGCAGTTGTGAGTAGCAGTGGGTGGTAGGCTTGCTCCCATTGTGTCCATATTGTGGCCCATGGGGTGGCCACATCACAGACCACACACAGCATCCAGGGTGTTTACACAACACATGTGTCACATACCACCCCTGTAGGCTGTTCTCTATATCTACCAGCCCTGACCACCTCCACAGCTATACCTGCCATACTTCCCCATATTCCCATTCCATACTTCACAGACAAGGGTAATGTGGTGCAAACAAGGGGTTCACATGTGACATACCCATCCATGTTGCACACACTGACAGCTGTAGATATCTGTGTGTATTTCTATGTGTGCTGTTTCATCACACATAGCATGCAGCTCCGTGGTAGTAATATAGGGGACATGTATTTACATACATATATGTTTGTGTGTGTGTGTGTTTGTATATATGTAGACTTGTGCATATAGGTATATATCTATATATGTGTAGATATATGTGATGTATATATGTGCTTATATATATATATAAATATACATATATATATGTCTACACATGGATATCTGTATATTTGTGGATATACATGTGTGTGTGTGTGTGTATATATATATATATATATATATATATATATATATATATATATATTTATTTATATATGCTATATATGTACATATGTACACATATGCATACCTATATGCGGGGTACATTCAAACATCAGGTCCACAATCTCACAGCGTCTTCCTGCACAGCTGCACTGTTCTGCCTTGCTACAACACAGACAGGTGCCACATATGGACACAGCCTGACATTAGGGGTGTATATGTAAAGCCAGATTGCAGGTAATTCTATTACACACCTATGGCATTTCTGCATGCTGCAATGCAGATTAACCTGAGTATCCTGCAAGGGGTGGGCTGTGGATCCCATGTGTCTATCATGATGGCATTGCTTCCACCACCAGCTATTGGCCACGTAATATACATATGTCCCATTACACAAGACACACTATGATGGCTTACATCTTATCAGTCAGTGCTGCTCTGCACGGTTGATGGGTATGGCCCACTACCCACAGGGACGGACTCTGATGTCCTTAGCAGTTGTTCAGCTGAACATCATTACAACAACCCCTGAAGGCAAATATAAATCATTCCACATCATCTATCCTATTATTATGGATGAAGTACTACAGTCAATTACATACATATATACTTCACATACCTGTTATGGGAATGCAGACTCTTCTGGATGTTTCTTTTTCTTTATTTGTTCTGTGCCTTATACGCAAAAACTCTCTCTCTCTCTCTCTCTCTCATTCACTCTCAGTCTCTCTTGAGTAAATGGAATGAGCTGCTTTGGATAGATGGCAGCATGGAATTTCTAGGTGATGCACATGATCAGATGATGGCCTCTGCACCAAACAGTGTCCTCCACTTGCTACCTGCATGCAGCATGCTGTGTAGTACTTCCAATTACCACTGTCATGGCAACCAACTACTATAGATCCCTACATCATGTCGGTGTGGTCCCTTTACCTTTCCTGTATGATGGACATCCTTCCTGTGTGTGGGCATCAGGGTTACAGACAGCAGCTAGCATTATCTCTTACATGAGAACCTGCACACTCAGGCCAGCTACATATTTGTAGGAGGTTTCAGAACTACAGACAGAGTGTGAGTAGTGTTGTTGCATGCATTGTATAGCACTGGTGTTACAGGGCTTGTGTGTACATACTAGTTTAATTTGGAATGCAGTCTGTCTGCATAGCACGAACTGTGGGCCTATCCTCTTGATGGCAGAGGTGTGCCTATTATGTTTCGTCTGTCCACCACAAAGGTCTTGTGTCAGATATATCACTGGCAGTGTGTGTGTTGAGTACTATCAGTACATGGCTACATCCATTTCTGTTTCTAACTTCATATTCCTAACTAAGGGTATGTTGTAGACTATCCTGTAACACTAGCGATTTGTTTAGTGTATGATGACAGTTTTACACATATGGGCCTATGTTCCAGCCTCTGTCCTCCACCTACATACCAGGTTTTGCACATATGACATGCTGTCAAGGGTTGTTATGTAGTGGGCTGTGAGTATGTCATGCTCCTATTCCTGCAATCAGTCCACTGCTGTTGTGTCCCCCACACATACTGTGGGGTTGGGTCCATATATGTGTGGGCTTCACCTACACAATACATGTGTGCTCTTATGCACTCCAGAGGCCAGTGTATGTAACAGTGGTATATGGCCTTGTATTGTTGAGTCCAGGGGGTGCACCATAACTAACCTAAGCTGTTACAACATGTGGGGGTATCAGGGGTAAGCTGCCTTACGTTATCTGGATGTACATTACCATACAATCCACCTTGGGTTAATGCAGGCTTACTGCATCCTGTCATACAGACTGTTCTCTTTCTCAGTGTGATTGTGATGGTGTCAGTTATGCCTTGCTATGTAACAGATACAGCCCATTGTGTCAACTGAGGTCTTTACCTCATAGGGATTGTGCACAGAGTGTAGATAGAGGCTGCTGGACTATACATCTTCATTACTTACTGTTGATTGCTTGGTATCTTGTGGCCGAGTCTGTCTTTACTATTGCACTACTTGAAGGCCTCGGCCGGGCAGCAACATATGTAAACCTTTCCAGACTACTGTATTAGTATAATAAAGTATATGTCAGTGTCTAAACAGCTATATGACATGTCATATACAACTGTAATAGTACACAAATAAAGCTTTAACATGTATGCAAACCTGTGTGTGGTGTTATATTCTTTGACCTCTCTTTGGGTATATGCTGCAGGCAATGATTGACATTTGTATGGATGGTTCACACAGTGTCCAGTTGGTAAGGTGGTAACTGTAGGCATAGTGGCTGTTCCATATTATGTGCACCTTCTACATATGTATCTTACTATACATATCTCTGTGTGTGTATGTGTAGTTACATATATATATATATATATATATATATATATATATATATATATATATATATATATATATGTATATCTGATATATCTGCATCTGCATATATGTGTCTGTGTATAGGTATCCTAGGGATGTTGATTGCTTCTACATTGTACATGCCTTATGGGGGCCAGAATGTACTGCATGATATTTTACAGATACCAGCCTGACATCATGCATGTGGGATGGAGTAAAGTTAACAAATTGTGCCCATGTCATGTCAGGTCCTGGTTGTGGGATCTGCAACATTTAGTAGTGTATTGCATGGCAGACGTGTTTGACTGCGGGAGGGAGAATACCTATACATACAAGACGTATGTTGTTTGGGGCCTCAACCCCATTAACGGTGCATGTGGACATATATATTTTTGTTATGTTCCCATTTTTATCTAAAGATGTATGTCTGTATATACCTATATATATATATATATATATATATATATATATATATATATATATATATATATATATATAGATATTTATATATATATATATATATATATATAGATATATATATTACACACATATCTGCACACATATATATATATATATATATATATATATATATATATATATATATATATATATATATATATATATATATATATATATATATATATATATATATATATATATATATGTATATATATATATATATATATATATATATATATATATATATATATATATATATATATATATATATATATATATATATATATATATATATATATATATATATATTTATATATATATATATATATATATATATATATATATATATATATATATATATATATATATATATATATATATATATATATATATATATATATATGTATATATCTATGTATATATATATATATATATATATATATATATATATATATATATGTATATATCTATTTATATATATATATATATATATATATATATATATATATATACACACACACAGACACACACACACACACACACACACACACACACACACACACACACACACACACACACACACACACACACACACACACACACACACACACACACACACACACACACACACACACATCTACATGTTTAAATACATTTCCTGTACTGCTGAATGACTGTGCTGGATGATATGTTTGTGAAAACATCAGAGTTATGTATATCTCACATGGCTTACGGTAAATCGCTATAGCATGCAGGGTCCTGGGTTCGTGCCTTGTAGAAACTGTTTATTTTCTTGCTGGGCAGAACAAGGGCCATTGGATACAAATTGATTAAGGCACTTTTACGCAGTTGTAAGTGGGTCTGCTCGGGTTTGCGTGGAGGTAAGCACTGCTAACTTCCAGTTACAATTTCTTATACTCAGTTAGCTTCTAAATTGCTTAACCTGTGTAGGCATTGCTTATCCCTGCGCAAACATGTTTACATCCGCTTACTGCTGCTTAAAAGTGTTTACTCCTTCTTACCCCATGCTAATTTCTTTAAAACAAAAGAAAAAAGGGTTGATAGGAAAGTGGTGAGAAAGGGGTACAAAGAGGGAAGACAGTGGGGAAAATAGCTAAAGATGTGCAGGAGGGTGTAGAGAAGCTCCATATCTACCCATTTCTTGTACAGCAACAGCTGCACATATACACTGAATTTGGAGGTAGGTTTGGGCACTCAAAAACTCTGAGAGAGGGGTGAGGACAATGATAATATGTTGTGATGCCAATTTGACCAGATTACACGTGTCCAGTGGACACGTGTGTGAAATGGACTGCTATGTATGGGGCGATATTTTTTTGGGAACAGACTGCTCTTTTTTTTTCAGGTGAGACTGGTATGTTGGGGAGGGATAATAGGTATATTTGGGGAGGTAGGTTGGTAATTTAACATTCAAGACAAACAAGACGCATACAGGGGCAGTATATGACACATGTGTGGGGTAAACACCTTGATGGAGAGGGGTGTTGGGAAATCAGAAGCCCATGAGCCCCCTAGTGGAATCAGTGATACTGAGATCCCCACCCATGGGCAGTCACCACTGCACCTTCACAGCCCCGCAGGTGACTGTGCTGGGGGCTGAGTTGTATAGCCAGGACAACCCTCTATTCACAACACGCGGCCCTCAAGCTGACATAGAAAATCTCCAAACTGCTGATCGAGCTCTCTATGCACCATGACCCAGACCTGGCGATGGGTGACAGCTTCCTGTCTGCACCGGCTCCCGGGGGGGGGTCGAGCCACATCCTCTGAGGTGGTTCCACTCAAAGGTGGTGCAGGACCAACGGACGAGGAGGTCCTGGGTTGGGCCCCAGACATGCTGGTACCCAGTGCCACGGCCAGCTGAGGTGGGACAGGTGGGTCCGCTGGGACCAGCATTCCCATACATGCTATAGTGTTTATGGTGTATCAACATATGTGGGTTAGTAATAGTCAACACTTTCCAGGGTTAGGTATAACAGCATGTGTAGATATTCCCATTAACCCAGACACCAAATACAGAACAGTTGCATAGCAAATGGAAAACACATGCATATATGGGACCACAGTGGTAATAACAACAACATGTAGGTACATTGATGGCACCCATGCCACCAATGTTGGAGTATTTCAACATAGCACATGCATGGAAACAGATTTATATAATTATCATCCTATAGGACATATGTCCCAACAGAAAAGTGAAGTCATTTCATACCAGTTGAGGTGGGTATTTAGTATATTGTTGGAGATATGGTGGGGGGGAGATAAATATGTCAATTAACAACTAATATATTCCTGTAGTTAACATTACTTTCCTAGTCAGTGCTGTTATCTGTACCTTACAAGTATTACTACACTACCCTATTGCCTTAGTTTGGACTGTGATATGGCTGTCGTCATCTTTATACATGAACTGGTTTTACCTGCAGTATATACCTCTTACCTGGTATACCTCTGGAGGAAATGTTTGTTAACACTGACTAACTGTTTCTACACATACTCCCAGATTCCAGGTTGATGTTGTGCACATACCTGTCCATCTCTTTCTGCACAGACTCTGGCCATGTCTTGACCACATGCAGGTAAACTGGGACATATCTAGACTATTGCCCTCTTCAACCTTTAGTGACTTATCACACTCTTGTACAGGCTTTCCTACACAGTTATATTATGTAGCACAGTGTGGGTGACAGTGATCAGTGATACCTTATTATTCAGAGCAACAGAAACACTCACAATTCCATACAATACCAGAGTAAACAGTACCGGTACATTGTATCAGCTCTTTATTTCTTGTCACCGTGTTCGTATCTGACGTTCCTGTGGGAGCAATGTTTGTTAGTACTACCTGAATGTTGCCACACAAAGTACCAAATTACACATTAGTATTATGCACATACATCTCACTCTGTTACTGTACATACTCTGGTCACAGCTTGACAACATGGGGGGTGTAGATAGGACATACTTGGCTTATTACTCTCATAACAGTTTCAGGAGTTGCTAGAGTGACAGGTTTGTTCTCATAGATGTGTGACAATAAGTTGTATTCCCTGTTTGCTGCTTAAACATTTGGGATCATCCCACTGACTTCCCAGGGGGACAGGGAGACAAGCAGCAGATATTGGCCCGTATACTGGGCATTCTGGTCTTATCTGTACAGTTGTGGGGTATGATTCTGTATGCAGCCGATTTCGCTCCCAGGATTCAGACCATGGCTGTGTCTGCTACAACTAAAGCACTGTCCATCAGAGTTGTGTGTGCTTTATAGATATTGCTGTATATCTCCAATCTGCTTTCTGTCTTATAATTCTCCTGTGATTTTGCATTTTGACCTTGTATTACAACACTCTTATACAGGATTTCCTAGACAGTTATATTTTGTAGCACAGTGTGGGCAACAGTGATGAGTAATACCTTATTATTCAGTGCAACTGCATCAGTCACAATGCCATACAATAGCAAAGTAAACAGTACCAGTACAGGGTATCATTCTTGTATTTCTGGGCACAGTATTCATATCTGACAGACCTGTGGGATAAATATTTGTTAGCACTACCTGAATGTTGCCACGCACAGTACCAGGTTCCACATTACTATTATGCACATACATCTCACTCTGTTACTGTACACACTCTGGGCACAGCTTGACAACATGGGGGTGTAAATGGGACATACCTGGCTTCTTACTCATAAGGTTTTGGGGAGTTGCTAGTGTGCCAGATTTGTTCTCAGAGATGTGTGTCAATCAGTTGTATTTCCTGTTTGCTGCCTATATAACTGGGATCATCCCACTGATTTCCCAGGAGGACAGGTTGACAGGAAGCAGATATGGGCCACTTTACTGGACATTCTGGACATATCTATACAGTTGTGGGGTATGATTCTGAAAGCAGACTACTACCACTGCCAGGATTCGAACCATGGCTGTGTGGGCTAAAAATACAGCAGTTCACATCTCAATTGCATGTGGTATTTGGATTTTGTTGCCTGCCTTTTCACTGTTTTCTATCTATGTGTCTCTCAGTTGTACTAAATGAATGCTGGGGATTACACCAGTCATATGTAGGCATTCCTACACATTCTATTTATGGTGCACAGTGTGGGTAACAGTGATTAATACAACAGTACTATTATGTGATTGCAAATCTACATTACCATATGATACCAGGATATACAGATGTAGTCCAGCAGTTAGACCTTTATTGTTAGGCTATTATGCTTTTATTTACATACAAACTATTTGAGACTCTTCTTGCCATATTCTCTGATGTATGCAGTACTTGCCTTAAACAATACAGGTTTTATACTGGCAATTAATTTACTAATACTTTTAGATTAATTTTCTATGACAGTACATGCAATGATATTACTAACCTGCCTCATGCCGCAACCTCTCCAGGTGACAGCCATAGCCTTCGTGGTTTGTGGCCCACTCACTTGCAGCTGTGAAGGACATAAGAGGAATATTTAGCCATACCTATCCATGATATACATGAGCTGGCAATTATTACACACATAGCGGAGTGATACTTACAGACAGCTGGGACAGCCCCTGCTGTTCTAGCCTCTTGGATCCACTGCTCCAAGAGGTCCCCCTTACACTGCTTCAGGTCAGCATAGTGATGCCTGACCTGCTAACCAGTTTGGGGTATGCCAGTAGCATTGGTGAGGTCATGGGTGAGACAGTCCCAGGCTTCCACCTTATATTGGGAACCCTGGTACTGGCCCTGCAGCAGTCTCTGCTCATGGTCTTTGACAAAGAGTCCTGGCATGACTCTGGACTTCTGGATGCCCCAGCACTGCACCCAGAAGTAGACTCCCTCTCCCCTTTATGCCATGGTGCCTGCAAGGGGAATCGACATCCAGTTATGAGATGTATTCCCACCTGTTGGGTTTAAGTAGGGCTGATTTCCTGCACTTTGCAATGATTGGCCATTTTTGAAAAGGCTAAGCTATGGGTAAACCTGCTTACCTAAGGTTGACATTGTTTAAAGGGGTATACCACTGGGCACATTGAGTTAACTTGCCTACATATTGCTTACACCTCCTAAGATGACCTGTGCAATGCTTAGCATTGCTTACAATAGACTTTGCATTATATTTTCTTTTTGGCATTGATTTATTATTCATTACATTATATATATATATATATATATATATATATATATATATATATGCATGTGTGTGTCTGGTATCCATGATTCATGTGTATGTGCACTGTATGGGGTTCTTGTGTTGTATTGGGGACTTCAACACTCTATTACAATTGCACCTCACATCTGGGCTTACTGCTGCACTCCAGTTCACATATTTTTGTTATGTAGTGGGTTATAGAACATATGACAGTATACTGATTTCTTTCACATGTTCAGTTTGATTTTACTATAGTAAGGATTTGTTTGGTGATACCTCATTCTTCTGTGCTGCTGTGATGGCTTGGTGGTTAACTACTGTTACTATAATATATAGGGTCCTGGGTTCAAGACCTGCAACGCTGTTTATTTTGTTGTAGGGCAGAACAAGGACCATTGAATACAGAGTGATTAAGACACTTTTGAGCAGTTCAAGCAGGTTTGAGCAGGTTTGTGCGAGGGTAAGCAATGCTAACCACCAGTTAATGGTGCTTACAGAGAGTTAGCTTCAATATTGCTTAACCTGTGTATGTGCATTGCTTACCCCCACACAAACGGGTTTAAACTTGATTACTAGTGCTTAAATATGCTTACTACTGCTTATTGGTGCTTACACTTGCTTACTATTGCTTACTCCCACTTACAACTGCACTGATTTAAACAGTAATATCTAGGTGGTGCAGCAGTAGCGTTTTTGCTTCACAGCAAGAGGTTCTCCTGTTCGATTCTTGGCTGGAGCACCTTCTGTGTGGAGTCTGCATGTCCTCCCTGTGGTTGAGTGGCGTTCAAAAGACATGCATGAATGGGCATGCCTTCGTTGAAGATTGGGTGTCGGGCTGCCACCTCGGCACCATAAAAATCAACTGCCAATCATTAGTGGACTGGAGTTCCACTGTGGTGACCTCTAACCGGGAAAATCCGAAAGAAAAACAACAACATCTAATGGTTCTTGGGAAGGAGAGGGATTTGAAAGCTGTATGGGGTTATCTTTCATTACACATTTTACCTTCCATTTGTATTCATGATTCCTGTGTACATATACTGTATGGGGCACATGTGATTATCTGTGTACTTTGCAATATTATGACACTGACACCTCACATCTGTATTTAATGCAGTACTCCCGTTCACAAATATATGTTATTAAGTAGGTTATGTGACTAAAATATTGGTCATAATGTGATTTGACATGGAAAATGGAATGTGCTGCAGTGGGACTCGAACTGGGAATGCCTGCTCGTAGGGTGAATGCTCTGCCCACTACACTATTGCTATACTGCTTCATTTGCATATATCTTCCTTGTTATCCTCTTTAACCATTTAAGCTGCATTAACCGTACCTAAGTGATGGGTAAACCCACGCACCTATGGTTAGCTTTAATAGGATTCATAAAAAAAAAGGTTTGTTTATTTGGTTTGCATTTACTATTGCTGTTGTACATTTGGGGGGATGTTGCTGGGGGTATGCAGACACCTATGAGCAGTTTCGCTCATTCCTTTGGCCTTTCTGCTGTTCTTCATTGTGGGAGCATGTATATTCTGAAAGTTCTGCTCTCAGACACGCCCCCTGCACTCTTACACACTCCGTGTAGGATTATGAGCTCAGGCAGTGCGCCTTCATTAATACGCATGACGCGCTGCCGTCCTGCTCCTAAACGTCTGTTTCCGTGCAGGGTTAAGCTAGTCCTACATGGAAGATTAGTAAATCCAGGGGATAGAGTATCTATCACTTACTGCTTAAGTTAAATATTGGAATTAATATCTAAATAGTTATATGAAAGCCAAACTATTTAAGAATAAAATATTTTGAGAACTGTTAATGACTAGATTATATTTGTTTGATTTTTGTTAATGTTAAATGTATATAAAAAACATAACTGTAAAAGTTACCTGTTATTTAGATGAGTTTCATGAGAGAAAATGTGATTGTTGCTTTTAATGTGCTATTTAAGCATTTTTAAATATATGTACCTTATATACTTGTTTGTCCTTTAGTTTTCTTTTTCATTTATTAAACAGTTTTCCAGTTATTTATTTCTGCATTTCTCTTTGATGCACTATTTGTCCAGTCCAGTGACTCCTCTTGTGATAAGATATTGTTATTAGAAAGGTATGCAATTGCTAGATCCATTGTTTCAAATATTTTTGTTCCCTCTGGAAGATTCTCAGTCTTGCTGAAAATAGAAGATGAGTTTTCAGTTGTTTCTTTTTTAGGGCTTTTATTAATGGTAGAAATTCATTTCTTTTGGAGACCACATTTGTAGAGTCATCATTATCAGACCTAATTGAGGCATCTTGATATTTAATAGGTGAGTTAGCCAAGCATTTCTTAGTATAAATTATTTGTCCTGTGTAGAGAAAAGTCTCACAATTATGGATCTCGGTTGATTTTTGGATGTAGAAGTATTTCCTAAGGCTGTTAATGATCTGTGGGCACATTCAATGCCATATGAAAGTACTTCAGGCAATTTCAGTATATCTGGAATCCAGGTTGTGAGGAAGTTAATTATACTGTCTCCTTCAATTTTTTCTAGTAAACCATATATCCGGATGTTGTTTCTTCTTGTTTTATTTTCTATATCATGTAGTTTTTCCAGTAAATATATATGTTGTATTAATAAGACTTCTGTTGTTTATCTTGCATAAGTCTGGAGTCAATGCCATTTAGTTCATAGGTGTGTACTAGGCTAATGGCCCTGGAGCCTTTACAAGCCTAGCCCATATGATTACCCTGGCATTGTGCCACCCGACCTTAGTTCCCAGTGCCTCTGTCAATTAGAGCCACTGGAATGATCCCCACAGTGAATTTTCTATTTCCCTTCCACTCATCAAGACATCTCTTGAAGAGGGCCAGTGAGGTTCTCTGTTTGACATTTATGGGAAGTCTATTCCATAGCATAGGCAGTCTCTGGGTTATGAACCTGTCCCTCCATCACATTCTTTTGATTATGGTAATGAGGTTGAGGTCTCTGGAGCATGTGGGTCAGGGGGATTGGGATTTCTTTAGATGTAGCATTTCGAACAGAGCTGGGTCAGACATGGCTTTGTAAGTCAAGCAGAGACTGCCTCTAAGTAGGTGATATGAGACAGAGAATAGTTGGAGTTTTTTGAGTCTATCCATATAGGACAAGTGTTTATGGCTTAGAATCCTCTTTGTGAGGTACTTTTGCGGCTGCTCCAGTTGTTGCAGGTGTCTAGTGTGGTACATGTCAAATGGGGCATTGTACTCAATGATTGGCCTAATGAAAGAGTAGAGGGATACAATGACCACTTTCTTCCTGGATACAAAACCCTTAGTAATGAGATATGCCACATAGAAGGACTTTCTGACGACAGTGGCAATGTGGTGGTTGAATGAGAGGTTGCTGTCAGCCTGTGTTCCCAGATCTCTTATAATGCCTTCTGTGTTCAGTGGACTACCATCAATGTGGTAATTCATGAGAACCAGGTTTTTCCTAAAGGGAATGACGACACATTTTTTGACATTGAGTGTGAGGCCATTGTTCTGACACCAGTCGTTGGTCTCAGTGAGGCCTTTCTGTAGGATGTCAACATCACTTGGGGAGTTAATAATAGCTCCCAACTTGCAATTGTCTGTGGACTTTGTCAGCCAGATTCTCTACGTGTTGGCCTGGACGTCAGAGAAGTAGATATCAAATAGGAGAGGACCCAGGACTGAACCCTGTGAGACTACACTTGCGACTGGTTGGCAGTCTGACTTGGAGTCAGCTACTTTCACACTGTGGGTTCTATCTGTGAGCCAGTTTGCAACCCACCTAGTGATATAGGGGTTGATGCATAGCTTACTGCGTTTTTCTATGATTCCTGAGTGGGGAATGATATCAAAGGCCTTGCCCAGATCAAGGTAGGCTGAGTGATCCACCTTGCCTTCATCCACAGCTCTGGTGACTGACTCAAAGAAGTCGACCAAGCTGAGCAGGCATGATCTACCCTTCTCAAAACCAAACTGTGTGGGATCCTGAGTTTAGTGATTCCCTATATCCTTGTTTATTAGTTCCATGATGATGTGATCCATAGCTTTGAATATCAGACTAGTTAGGCTAATGGGGAAATAGTTCCCAGGGTCTGTAGTCACTCCTCCTTTGTGGAGATGGATGGCTGTAGCAGTGCTCCATTCGGTAGGGACAAACCCTGAGATGAAGTTATGATTGAACAGGGCAAACAGGTGAGGTGCCAGTTCACTCTGTAGTTCATGTAGCACAAAGCCAGGGATATTGTCAGTTCCCATAGAAACTGTATTCTTGGTCTTGGACAGTGCTGCTTTAACATGTGCAGCAGTAATACTGGGTGCCTGGCAATGTACTGTTAATGTGATAGGTCCTTTGGGAGGGGAGAAAGGGGTAAAGTTGGCACTAAATCTTTCGGCCAGTATATTGGCAATATCTGTTGGATCAGTAGAGGAGGTATCATTGTGCAGTAGCTCAGAGCAAATCTGGAAATTGCCATGCAGATTCTTTACATAACTATAGAAGTCCTTGTGGTTGTCTTTACTATCTGCTGCAATTCTGTTTTCATAGCTAGCTTTAGAGGATTTGATGAGGGATCCCAACTTTTTGTTGAGGCTGATAAGGGAGTTTTTTCCAGTCTTGGGACTTCACCTTATTCTGCATCAGTTTCCTCCTTCTTTTGTAGAGTTTGTTTATGGCAGGGGACCACCAGACTGGCTTCCTATTTTTGGAGGAGAGCGTCTTCATTCTATTGGATATGGCGAGATCCATGCATTTGTTTACGTGTTCGTACAGTGCATTGGTGTATGATTCAGCAGTCATGCAACTATTCTCCATTTGCATGGGTCCCATGAAGTTAGCCACCTCTGTTTTTAGGAGCCCAAAGTTAGCATTAGAGAAGTTTTTTTATGGTAGTTACCTTTGTGGGGGAGGGGGGGATGTGGATTTCCAAGGTGATTAATTTGTGGTTGGTTCTAACCATGGAGGAGTTGACTATGGGTGTAGAGCAACCATCACCCATGTTAGTAATGACGAGGTCAAGGATGTAAAAATGAGCTGGTCTATGGCATTGGAATTAATGACTTCCAGGAAATGTTGGGCAAGTGCTTTGGTACATGAATAGTTTTTCCAGTTAATGGAGGGGTAGTTGAAGTCGCGCAGTATGAGATTGTTAGGTTGGATCCTAATATTCTCCAATGTGCTTAGGAACATGGATTGTGAGTCTTGGGACCTATAGTAGTCTACAACTTGAATCGCTATCTCACCCAATGTTAGCTGCACCTGAAGTATCTCTGATGCGTTATGTTGGGCTACCAGTCTGGAGGTGGGCCCATCCTTTATGAATATGGAAACACCACCTTCATTGGAGCTTCTGTCCAAGTTATGGGTCCAAAAGGTGTAGAATGATTTATAGCCTGTTAGTGCAGGGGTGCTTTCTGCTGCCTTGAACCAGGTCTCTGTTACATCACAAAGGCCAATGTTCTGCATTTTAAGAAGTGCTTCGAGCACATCCATTTTGAAATTTAGACTTCTAGCATTGAGCAGCATGACCCACAGATTGTATTTGTTTGTAGTTGTTATGGTGGTAATTTGGTCTTTTGAACACTGCCTAAAAAGGAACTATAGGGGTGCCAAGAGCTTTGGCCAGTATCTGGAAGCCCAGGGATGACAGATACAGGCCAACAGTGACAAAGGATTGAGGTCTGTCAATCATGTCATCCAAAGCAGACAGATAATGGATCCCCTTAGAATGACACCAGAAACTTATCCAATTGTTGAAATCAATCATTTTTTGGTTGTACTGCAGTATCATTCTGGGTGATGGTAGGATATTGCTCAAGGCTAGGGTCATACCCGCCTGGGCTACATAATCTGAGAGCTTCTCTATGTCTCTTTTCATGTAGTCCAGGAAGGGACATCTCAGGTCATTCCCACCTACATGTACAATGACAGAGTCATATTTGTACCTGTTGTTGAGGGAACTGAGTGGATGTGTTATGTGACAGATCCTGGCACCTGACAGGCAGCTAAGTGTTACTTTCTCCTTATTCAGCCTAGTGAGTGGGACATCGGTGTGCCTCACTATCGAGTCACCTATGACTAGCGTGTTGGGCATGCTGTTTCACCTTAAGGGCTTTGTTTGAGTGGCACACTGTTTAGGAGAGTTATGTGTCTCATGATTAGTGTTGTGTTGTGGTGGTCGAATGTGTTTCTGCCTTGGAGGTCTCTGCTGTTTGGATACATTTTTATTGAGAGCCTCCATGAAGGTGGGTGTGTCGTTTGTGTTTTTATGTGAAGGCAGTGCTGATGTGTGTTCTGGAGGGCTATGTGTTCCATGTGGTGTTGTGCAAGTGTTGACCTTTTCCTCTTGACCAGCTATTCTGGTCTTGGCTGGAGAGTGTGTGGCTTCCAATTTGGATATATAAGTGCATCTCTCGCAAGTCTGAGTGCTGGGATGTAAGAAAAGAGGTTGTCTGTGAACATGAGACAGTTGCTACATTGCCTCAGGAAACCTAAGTTCACCAGGTTAATAGGAGAATGCACAGTGAACTGACCTTTAGACATGCCTGGAGGTGTGGCCATTAATAATAAGTACTGGAGCTGTTTCCTTGTAGAATGTTTAGTGCTGGTAACACTTTTTTGTGCTACAATAATTGCTACAAGAAGTCTGGTAAAGTGCTAGACTAATAAGCTAGTAAAAGTGCAGTAGAGGAGAGAACTAGTAGATCTAAGGAAAAAGTTGAAGAGCAGACTTTGGCATGGGTTAGAAGCTTACAAGCAGTCCTGGATACAGAAAATTGTTATCTGGACTAGGCTAGTTACAGGAAAGGTGGGAAACAAATGCAAACGTGGGATTTTAAACCAGAAAGTTGAAAGAGATTTAAAGATTGCCCAAATGGCCAATAAACTACAATTTCTGGGCCAGAAACCACTCCTCTTGTGGTAGATGGGCTACCTAGTGCTTACCACTCTCACTGACAAGTTAGAAGGCTTCCCCCTGACACAGAAAGGTTTGGGTAGGCTCAGAAGCTTGCAAACAGTCCTGGATATAGCAAATCTGTATCTGGACTAGACTAGTTACAGGAAAGGTGGGAAATAAGCACAAATGTAGGATTTTAAATCAGAAAGTTAAAATAGATGAAAAAACTGCCCAAACGGCCAATGAACTACAATTTCTGGGCCAGAAATCACTTCTCTTGTGATAGATAGGTTACCTAGTGCTTACCACTCCCACTGATAAGCTAGAAGGCTTCCCTCCAACATAGAATGGCGTGAGGGGCTCAGAAGCTTACAAACAGTCCTGGATACAGCAAATCTGAATCTGGACTAGACTAGTTACAGAAAAGGGGGGAAACAAGCGCAAATGCATGCTTTAAAACCATAACTTGAAAGAGATTAAAAACTGCCCAAATGGCCAATAAACTACAATTTCTGGGCCAGAAACCACTCTTGTGGTAGGTAGGCTACCTAATGCTTACCACTCCTACTGATAAGCTAGAAGGCTTGCCTCCAACACAGAAAGGCTTGGGGGGCTCTGAAGCTTACCAACAGTCTTAGATACCCCAATTATGTATCTGGACTAGACTATTTACAGGAAAGGTTAGAAATAAGTGCAAACACAGGCTTTTAAGCAGAAAGTTGAAAGAGATAGAAAAACTACCCAAACAGGCAATAAAGTACAATTTCTGGGCCAGAAACCACTCTTGTGGTATATAGGCTACCTAGTGTTTACCACTCCCACTGATAAGCTAGAAGGCTTCCCTTTAACATAGAAAGACTTGGGGGGGTGCAGAAGCTTAGAAACAGTTCTGGAAACAGAAAATCTCTATTGAGACTAGAACTAGACTCGTTACTGGAAAGGTGGGAAAACAAGCGCAAATGCAAGCTTTTAAACCAGAAAGTTGAAAGAGATGGAAAAAACTGTCCAAACAGACAATAAAGTACAATTTCTGGGCCAGAAACCACTCTTGTGGTATATAGGCTACCTATTGCTTACCACTCCCACTGCTAAGCTAGAAGGCTTCCCTCTAACACAGAAAGGCTTAGGGGGGGCGCAGAAGCTTACAAACAGTTCTGGAAACAGCAAATCTGTATTGGCACTAGACTAGTTACAGGAAAGGCAGGAAACAAGCTTAGATTTTTTTTTGTAAAGTGGAAAGGGAGAAAGGAGAAATAGAAGATAATTCAAGGTTAAGGACCTAAGTAGCTTGCTCTTCTCAAATGTTCTCTCTGTATTAGGTAGAATGAGCTAGTGACACTAGACTGGGATAGAACTGGGAAACAGCTGAACAGATGGGACTGATAGGAGTGTCTGAAGTCAAAATATGATCTCACTGTACTCAGTTGAGTGAGAAAATGAGATAGACCCAGGAGGAGTGTTCAAACACAAATTTACAGGAGGGGCAGGGAATTCCAAAGCCACCAGACCAGAGAGAGAGAGAGAGGGAGAGAGAGAGACCACAATATTCTATGAAACAAATACATAGAAAAATAAGTAACTGCAGAGAGACACAGACCACGCTATTCAATGAAACAATTAAATAGACAGAAAAATAAAATGCAGTACAATCTTTAATACTGCAAGTTTGTACTTAAGTCAGTAGTAATGTAGTTGATTGTAGGTATATAGCAGAAAGCCAAACAACTCAGATATTGAGCTGTAATAAATTCAAAGATATGTGACTATCACTTATAAATACAGTAATTGTTCCATAGCTGATATCTGCCCTTTTTGCTGCATAAGTATTTCTTGAAGTTGTTCAAGTTGTTGTGAATACTTCTCTTTGAAACTGTTCAATTTAATGTCCATCTTGTCGATTTTTAGTGACAGTTCCTGGATATTAGAAATAATTGAATGTAAGTCTTTTTTGAGAGAAGAGTCTTGAGATGAATTTTTAAGGTGACTTATTTTGGAGTGCTGATGATGCTTATTTTCTGGTACTTAATTTGACTGGAATTTTTTGATGGTCAAGCAATAAACATTTTTCTGTATATGCTCCAAGGTATTAGAAGTTAGTTGTTAGTAGAAAAAAACCTCAATTTGTTTCATATTTCTTAAAATTCCTGTCAGAAATAGTAGTGAGGTAAGAGAGCTGAGAGAATGTGCTGCTACCAGTTCACCATCTTGGCCATGCCCCAGCAGATTGTTTTTTAATGGTTTGTTTTGAAGAAGTTCTTTACAATAAAAAGAATGAAAGCATTTCAATCACGGTGTGGATTTATTATTTTTTTTATTTTTCTTACTAAGGTCCACTATTTAGTGTGCCATCAATGGACTATTGTTGTAGATTATCAAATATTTGCTTCCATTTTTACTGTAACATTGAGAGATATAATACATACATTAATTAATAAAGATCAAACAGGATTTATAGTCAACAGATTAACATATGACTATATTAAATTGGTAGCAACAATCCTAGATATAGCAAAGGGGATGAACAAAAACTTCCTCTAATTAGTTTAAATATTTAGAGAACATTTTATTCTGTAGATTGTAACTGCTTATTTAAAACTGTAGAAGCATTTGCATTTCCAGAAACATTTACTGAAATTAAAAAAAAAAAAAACAATTGTATAGAGATTCCAACGCAGATATCAAAATTGGATCTTACATCTCTCAAGGATCCACATTAAACAAAGGTACAAAGCATGGATATTAAAGTTTTAGCTAATAGTGCAAGACACAATGATAACATTGATGTTTTTTTAAATAAGTAAGGACTATCAATATAAAACACAGCATTGTGCTGATGATATTTTACCAACTATAGGAGATTTAAACTACTCAGTTGAGGAAATAGATGAGGAAATTGGAAAGGTTCAAGAAGTATCGAAATTAAATAATAATAAAGCTGAAACTTTAGTGTCAAATCAATTACAAGATAGTAAGTTGTAATATAAATGTAAATATAAATATAAATGTAATTGAGAAGGACAAGAATTAAAATATTTAAGAATAAAAATGTATCAATATGTGAGTAAAATTATTAGTCTTAATTTTGAAAATATGATTGAAGTGTTACTCCTTATTAAAAAAACAAATGGGTGTTTTTCTTTACCTTTAAAAAAACTTTTTAAAAATATATATATTTAAAAAAACATGTTAACTTCATTGTTATGGTAACCTAAAAGCTGAGAATTGTTTATAGAAATCACATTAGACTGGGAGGTTATAGTGATATTAGCTTCCGCTGGCATAGAATCTTATTCAATTGCTGCCATTTTTAAATCTATTATAAGCTGGCTAGACTTACTAGTCAGTGGAAAACCATTCAGGAACAGATTATACTAAATTTTTATAAGTTTATTTTACATATGACAAATTAGAAGTATGTAACAATCCTTTCATTTGGCCAATAAAACATATCTTAGAAGGAAATTAATTTCAGTCTTTAGACTCTGCATAATCAAAATCAATTATAAAAACAGTTAATTAACAGATATGCTTTTAAAATCCCATTAGCTTTAAAATTGAAATTTTGAGGTTTCCCATTGTACACAACTCTACATTCTAGATTTGTGAAAACTCACACAAATGGTAACATGAATTTATTAAAAAAGAATGCATTAATATTATTGTCTGATTGCTTTGAAAAAGAGAAAGCTAAGTCACCAAAATGTTTAATAAAAGATTTTAAGTTTTGAGAATCTGCTAATCAGCTAATATATAGAGTATCTGTCAGTAAGAAAGTAAATGAATGTGTTGTTAATATGGGTGAAGAACAGAACACTGTTTGCAATTATGAGTATATGAGTGTTATCATCAGAAGTAAATTGACCTATTAAAGAATTCTAAGGCACATAATTTAATTATAAATAATAACAAATCTGATGCAAAATTCTGTAACTGTTTAGATAGTAGTGGATTGAGTGGCTAAACTGATGATATGAATAAAGCTCTGTTACTTAAATTAGTTAGTCAAATATCTTCAGGTATATACTGGAAAGATGTTATGTGGAAATATATACATAGAATGTTTATCACCCTTTATATAATTTCTTAGTTTAGTAAAATGACTTCTTCCATTTGCTGGAGATGCAATAAAGATGTAAAAGCTTATTGGCCAGATATATTTATGGACCATGAAAAATTAAATGTTTATTGGGAAGAGATAACTATTTTAAGGGGTTATGGGCTGATAAGTGTTCTTTAACTAGAACAACAATATTAATGAATGTTCCACATCCTTTAGCTGCAAAATCCAGACAACAAAAATGATTTGGAGTAGCTAGAAAAATTATTTAAAAAAATGGAAATCAATCTTAGTTCATACTTTCAAAGAATTTTTAAATTTAACAGCAATGCTGTGTAAAAATGAAAAAAAAGTGTTCAGAATAAGGTCTATAAATCATACTAAGGGTTTTAGTTGTTGGGAGAGCCTTGAAATGCTGATATCAAAAATAATATTTTAATTTGTTAATTGTTTTAGATTTCTCTGATGTTTCAATGTATTTCTAGCGTTGTGTAGCTGTATGTGATATTGAATTTCTTCTTTTCTGTGTATATGATGCATAAATGTTAAATCAATAAAAATGTTCTTAAAATGTTGTTCTAAAACAGATCATTATGCAACTTCAGTGATGGCAGAAAAGACATTTTGTACAGAAGTACTTCAGTTTCTTGGTTCTGTTTCCTAAACATGCTGCATATTATTTTGAATAATTTGATCAGATAATACAAGATCTTTAGCCAGCTATGTTACATGTGCCCTTTCTTTGTACATTGTTATGCCTACATATGACACATGCAGTCTGACCATAATTTGATTATGAAGTGGGATTATCTCTTTATCACACTTGCACATTTGTCCTTGTACACGACAGTTTATCTGTGAAATTGCCTGAATACATTTTACCACCCTCTCTCAGTGATAACTCACAGTAATTAGATTTGAAAGTCATCTTATAGATGTATTCAGTTTTTTTTAATTATCAAAAGACAGCAGCAATTGTGGCATAATCTATATCAACACTAGGCCTTACTTATTTTTTTAAATTTCTCCAGATGTTTAGTGTTTCTAATACCTTGACTGGAATGGATCCCATTCTTATTTTGAAATACAATTAAAGTTCATGAAATCAGTTTTGTTTAAATTTTTGATGCTTGCCAAGAGTCATTTCTCAATACCTATAATGTACCCTGAACTGACTTTTTATGCAGTTCTTACAGGGTTACTTGTATTGGCAGCATATTTTAATATACTTGAACATTCCTTCTTTTTATTGGCTATTTTGATTCTACTACTATTGGAATAGAAAGTATTCCTTATGTTCTTTTAAATATACTCTTCTGAGAGTATCTGCAATATATTAAGCATCGATGGTTTGTACTGTGCTTGTAAGCAAAACGTCTTTAATGCTAGCAACATTGTCATCAACTTTATAGGTGCTTTATGTCAACAATTCTGAAAGATACTTTGCAGTAGTTTGTAAGCATGTTCCACTATGATTCTTTTTTATATGACTGTGTATACATTTGACACATGAAGAATATTGGCCATGGGTTATTTTCACACTCCATTTGATTGAATTGCTAACACTATACTCCAGCACTGGAGACTGCTGTAGTTCTGAGTTTATAATTCTTTGGATAACATGATACTAGTGGTAGCTAAGCTGAATGTAAAATATTCCACTGCACCTACTGAAAACAGTCGGAATCCTATATTTATACAATATAACAACAAAAAAAAAACATTATTTACATATTTACAAAATGTATACATTTACAGGCACAGTTATACACATTTCTAATTTTTTTTTTACTATTTATCATTTTTCTTATAGGATCCTCATTGTTATTCTTCCATAATTGAACCCCACTCCTTCTTCTATAAACATAATTCACAAACTCAATCTATTTTTTTTTTGCAATTTATCTGCCAAAATCCATTTCCCATTAAACATTTAATTCAGTTTGTTATTCCAAATAACCCATGTTTTATAAAATAAATTACTATTTGCACTTCTTACCATACCTCTCAATCTCTTAGTTCAAGAAAACTGAACAAAGCCTGCTGACATAATATGGGGACAAAGGCCCAAAAATCGGGACAGATTTTAAATATTGCTCCTATAAACTTAGAAAGTTGCTAGAATAAAAGAGTTTGCGTTAATATACATTTTACGAAGGATTTGAAGTCTGAAACTTAAATGTATGTCATTATTTAGTGACTTCAGTCCTCAGATCTTCTCAGTGATTTGACAGAAAACCTCAAATTTTATAAGGAACAGAGCAAAAATATGAGGCAAAAATCTGGACAGTTGAGAGGTATGCTTCTTACATATTCTTTCGTCTTTTCCTTATAATATCAATACAGAATCATATTTATAGCTGTATTATTTATGCCATTAATATTCTCAAAATATTTTCTTCACACAACCTTTTCAGAGTTTCACCAGTCTTACTTCTTAAAAAAAGCATGCTCTGTTGTATTTTTCTTCCCCAAAACAATCACACTCTTTCTGCTTTCTTTTTTTTTATATATAGCATATTCCCCTTTGCTATTAACTTATTTATTATCAGTCTGCGTAGGAAATCCTGATACTCTACTATCTTGGTACACCACATTTCCTTACTTTGATGGCTTTAAACACACTTTCTTGTAACTTCACAATGCATTTATGTAATAATATTGTTGTATCACATTATTGCACCACATTCTTCTGTCTCTATATCATCAATTTTTACTTTCCATGTTAATATTTTTCTTGATAATTTTTAATTTCTTTATTCATACCTTTTCTTATTCTCATTTTCCATTTTTATTGAAACAGTCTCACTATTAAATTCTCATTTTCTTTCTTTACCCACTTTAATACTTTATAAATACTTAATACTTTACACAAGTTTAAAGAAGCGGACTAAATAACCGATTTAGTAATCCCAATCTCCCTTCATCTTCACTCATATACAACAAAAATAAATACATAAATATATCTTTTCACTGGGTCTAAGCTTGAATCCCATGTGTAAAAAACACCAGTCACACAATTTCTTTTTCATATTTTTTTCTGGGATCATATTAATATTTGACATAACTTTATTTTTCCCATTAATATTGAATTCACTAGATAAATCTTTTTCCTCACTGTTAATCTATATGTCCTCCACAGAAGACATATTTCTTTCATTTCTTTTAACAAACCCTTTATTGTATCACAACTACATAATTTCCCTAAATTTTATTCCTAGCCAAGATATTTCATTCAATCATTGAAAAATACACACCTCACTTTTCACCACACGACTAAAACCCTTACTTTTATCTTTATTCAGGGTCAGTCCCATTTCCTTTGAACATCAGTTCAGACAAATCAACACTTCCCATCCATATTTTGTTCTTAGAAACTGCAACTATAGTCAAAACTATTGGAATCACCCCCTCCTTTTGCATCACATATCTAGCATCTTTTATTTTATAAGCTACGTTACTCGCTATCACATTTATTATCAGTGCAAACAATATTCCACTCATGGGACATGCTTGTGTTATACCACACTTTAAGCATTTTTTTTTACTCAGCCACCAATTTTCTAATGCTCTCTCTCTATTATTTTGATATGGTGACATACACATTCTCCTAATTTTACTGCCTGTTTCATACTTCTTTATAATGTCCCATAAAACATAATGTCATACTATATAAAATGCCTTATTAAGAATACCTGCCATAAGCTTTACATCCCCCCTTTTACTTATAATTCATCCACAATTTCTCTCACATTCAATAACAATCCTTCACTTTCCTTCCCTTTTATAACATATATACTATCTACCATGATATCCCTAATCCTTCATTCCGTTCTCCTTTGCATTATTTTCATAAAATATATATAATCTGTGTTATTTAGTATGATGGTCCTCCATTTTTGTATTTAATTTGTTCATCTTTATTCTATCTAAATTTTAATATTCCACTACTTAACTCTTCATAAACAAATCATTCATTCAACTATTAATTCAGTACATTTATAAAATAATATTTTTTCCAGTTCATTAATTTATTGTACATTCAACAACCTATACCATCTGGGCCTGATACTGAATCGATATTTACTTTCCTAAGTATTTCATCTAGTTCACTAATAGTAATTTCTTTGTTCTAATTCTTCCTTAACTCATGCTGTATATATATTTTTTTAATTTTCCAGTCTCTCTTGTTCTCCACATGCTGAACTACAATAGTTATAATTTGTGCTTGTGTTCTTTTAACCTCTCCTTTTACATTTTTAATTTCCTGCGTTATACCAATATCCAGATATCTCCTACCTCTTCCCTTATAAATAATATAATTGACTAAATAGTAATGTCTTAATTTCGTGTCAACTTCTTTTATATAGTTCTTTCTCCATATTCTAATACTCGCTTGTACTATTCTCTAAATTCTCTAATACTGTTCTATAACTATTGTCATATTTCACTCTCTCTTCCTCTTTTCTCATCATCCTACCACCAGGAAAAAATGCTTTTGTCCTTTGTTTTAAATTCAATCTACCATTCAGACCAGTATTGTATAGAAGTCCATCATGGTTATGCAATCCTTCCATAACTACAATACTTCCCACTTTTCAGTTTCATACCATATTTTCTCATTTATTTCTTTCATTCCCTTCCTTATTCTTATATATTCCCTTGATTCCAACCCTTCCATCCATGTTGCTAAATTATCTGAAAAAAAAACATCCCATCTGTATCACCATCTGCTACCCCTAAACCTTTCATTAATGCAAAATGATCAAGTTCTTTTCCAGATGCTCCCCTTCCTTAACTCCATTGACTTTGTTCCACACAGATAGTTTACCACATTCTATGATCTCCTGTATAGTTTTACATCGTTCCCTTAAATCACAAATTATAATTTTCATGTTAATCACCATATAGCTAATAGCTGATGAAACATATTATCTGTTTTCTTCTTAGTTGCATGTGCATATAATGTTATAATTCTATAAACTTGTTCTCTCCAACTCACATCTACAACAGTAGGCCTTCTATTCTTATCACTTTAAATTTAGCATTTTCATTGTTTTTTATACAACACAGCCACTCCAGAACAGCTTTCATTTCCTAAGATTCATATTATATTTCCACTTCACATTTTTCTGTTTGTATTGTTTTTTTCACTTTTGAAAATTCTTACATCATCTAACAGAATAATATCCCCATCACATTTAGCACACAATTCCATTATCCCTATCCTTCTTACATGCTGGGATTCATAGTCAATTACACAAATATGTTAAGTCTCTTGGGGTCATGCGTGAATAAGCGCAGTGCAGCTGAGCTGTGATTCATAGAGACCATTTATACGAATATGTGATGACCTCAAATGTACTTAGCAAATGTGCAAATAATGAGATGGAAGTTAAAAGTGATGTAAAGCCTGCATGCTAATAAAGTATGTTTTGCACCATTTCCTATTATAAGTCTTTTTTCCCACTTTTCCACACTGGTTACATATGCCGAATCTAGCAGAAATGCAATCAGTGAGAATGCTGTTATTTGTGGTGAGCTTTGCTAATTCTAGGAATATGTTGCTTGTTTCATCTGGCATAAAACATCATGGTCCTAGTAGCACTTGCCTGTCAAGGAGGCAAAAATATAACCAAATGATTACTCATTATAACTTTGATAATTAGAAAATCTTTGATAGATTCAGAGTGGACAGAGACATTATAAGGGTCTTAATGGGCATGTTTGACCTCATAGGGGCAATGAAGGAATATGTAAGCTTCCTACTGCTGTGGACACAGAAGCATGTATAGCCATCATTATACTTGCTACGGGGACCTTTCCAGAGACAGACTGGGAACATTATGGAAATCTCACAGATGTCTGCCTCAAGGATACTGAGGCAGTTCCTGAATATACTCTTTGCACATGCGGATCAGTACATCCATTTCCCGGTATGACCTCAGGACCAAACCAGGACTAGGCATGCCTTTTATGGAAAATGTCCATGATGTACTTGGTGCAATAGATTTCACCTATGTTGTAATTAGGGCCTGTCTTGATCCACAGGTAGGATGATATTCCAATAGAAAGGGCTACTATTCCATTAATTTCCAGGTAGTGTGTGATGATTGAAGGTGCACTACTAACCCTTCCGCCCAGCTTTGTGGCAGTGCACATGATTCCCAGAGCTGGCACACTATCTTACACTACCACCTCTTTCTGCATGGTAGGATGTCCAGTAGTCATCTTGTTGGCAAGTAGAATATTTTTTGGCACTTTAACTTTTCAGAGTGTTGCACTGTCTTAATTTTTGCTTGACTGAATTATATATATATTTGCTGGCATTGTTTTCTGTTTTCTGATTTGTTCTGAAACAGGTCTCCCACCCCCATTCCTGTTGTGTTCTTAAAGTTGGTAAAACTAGTTTAATAGCTTTCTGTTATCTGATTATTCCAAGGCTTGCTAATTTAAAAATAGTCCCTGTTTGTAAATGCCTGCATGTCATTTAGAATCTCCTTGTGTTCTGACTGAAGAGTGCTTCCCAAACAAACTGATAAGTATATTTTTTGGCACTTTAACTTTTCAGAGTTCTTCACTGTCTTAATTTTTGCTTGACTGAATTATATATATTTGCTGCCATTGTTTTCTGTTTTCTGATCTGTTCAGAAACTATTTTTCTCCTTCGCACCCACCCTTTTCTGATTCATAGGTTCATAGGTTTATACTAGGCTATCTGCCCTAGGGCATTTATAAGCCTAGCCAGAGTGTGTTTTGCTTTTGCCACCCATTTTAAATTAATTTTGCTATGCCCTTTTTCGAGGTTAGTATACTGTGCCTCTGTCTAACAGTGACACAGAAGTGATACCCAGGGTAAACCTACAATCTCCCATCCACTCATCAAGATTCCTCTTGAAGAGAGTCAATGAGGGACTCTGCCTAACCTGGACTGGGATTTTATTCCAGAGTGAAGGGAGCCTCTAGGTTATGAATCTGTCCCTCCAGCATGTCCTATTTATTTCAGTGTTGCAGTTCAAGTCTCTCGAGCGTGTAGCTCAATGGGATTTGAATTTTCTGAGGTGCAGCATGTCCATTAATTCCGGGTTGGACATGGCTTTATATGTCAGGCACAGATTGCCTCTGAGCAGGCGGTATGCCACTGAGTAGAGCTGGAGTTTCTTTAACCAGGCAGCATATGGCATCTGTTTGAGCCTTTTGATCCTCTTGGTGAGGTACTTTTGGGGTCTTTCCAGTTGCTGCAGTTGTCTGGTAAGGTACATCCCAAAAGGGGCATTGTACTCAATTATGGGCCTGATGAGGGATGAGTAAAGAGGCACAATGACCTCCCCTGATCTAGATGTGAATCCCTTCATGATTAGGTGGGCTATATAAAATGTTTTTTTTCTAACCACTTTACCACGTGGTTGTCAAATGAGAGATTTCTATCAACTTGGGTCCCCAGGTCCCTAATTACTTCTTCTGTACTTAATGGATTATCACCTATGTGGTAATTTTGTGGGCACTTTGGTTTTGCCAAAGGGGATGACTACACAGTTTTTGGCATTTAGCTTGAGGCCATGGCTCTGGCACCAGTTGTCTGTTTCTATGAGGCCCTTTTGGAGGATGCTTGTGTTGGCTGGAGAGTCAGTTATGGCGCCCAGTTTGCAGTCATCTGTGAACTTGGTCAGCAACAGTCCTTCCGTGTTGGCCTGTACCTCCGAGAAATATATACCAAACAAGAGAGGTCCCAGGACTGAGCCTTGTGGGATGCCACTTGTAACTGGTTTGGAATCTGACATGGCACCAGCAATTCTAACCATTTGGGTTCTGTCCTTGAGCCAGTTTGCAACCCATCTAGTGACATAGGGGTTTATATTTAAGCTGGTGATCTTATCTATAATGCCCGAGTGGGGTATTGTATCAAAGGCTTTTGTGGGGTTCAGGTAGGCTGTGTGGACCACCTTCCCCTCATCAATGGCCTTGGTGACTGTTTCAAAAAAATTGACCAGGTTTAAGAGGCAGGATCTGCCCTTAACAAAGCCAAACTGGGTAGGATCCAGTGTCTGTAGGTCCCCAATATCTTTATTTATGAGGTCCATGATGATCCTTTCCATAGCTTTGCAGACCAAGCTAGTCAGGCTTATGGGGCGATAGTTTCAAGGATCCATTGAGGCACCACCTTTGTGGAGAGGGATTACTGTTGCTGTACGCCACTCTTTGTGTACATATCCTGTAGTAAGGCTGAGATTGAACAGTAGTTTTATGTTTGGGTTTAGCTCTTCTTGGAGTTCATGTAGGATGCAGCCCGGGACACTGTCTGGTCCCATTTATGCTGTGTTTTTTGCTTTGGAGAGGGCGGCTCTTACCTGAGCATCTGAGATGTCAGGGGGCAGCACTCTGCTGGGATAGATATTTGCCCTTTTGGTGGGGTGGGGGGGAGTTTGCACTGAACCTGTCAGCTAGGATGTTGGCAATGTCTGTGGGCTCGGTGTATTTTTTGTCATTCTGGACTAATTCTGAGCATATCTGGGAATTCCCAAACATGTTCCTAACATAACTAAAGAAAGCCTTGTGATTATCCTTAGTGTCCTGTGAAATTTTTCTCTCAAAGCTGGCCTTAGACGATTTTATGAGTGCCCGTAGTTTTTTGCTAATACTGATCAGAGATGCCTTCCCTTTTTGGGATTTTGCTCTATCATGTAGTAGCTTCCTCCTTCTATTGTATAGTTTGTTTATGGCTGGGGTCCACCAGACAGGACGTCTGCCTTTGGAGGATTGGGTCTTGGTTTTATTTGGGATTGCATGATCCATGCATTCCTGAAGGTGTTCATAGAATGTGTTTATAAAGGATTCTGTGGTCTGGGCCGTATTTTCCACAGGCCTGGGGGCTTTGAAGGATTCCACCTCAGTTTTGAGGAGTGTGAAATTTGCTTTAGAGAAGTTTTTCACTGTGGTTTTCTGGGCAGAGGGTGGGGTCGGGATGTGAATATCCAGTGAGATTAGTTTATCATCTGATCTTACCAGTGAGGGATACACTTCTGGTCTGGAGCATAGAGTCCCCATGTTCGTGATGATCAGGTCCAGTATGTTTTCCCCTCTTGTGGGAGTGGTAACAAGTTGTTCCATAGCATTTGAGTTTATAAATTCTAGGAACCTTTGGGCTAGGGTGTTGGAGCTAGAGTAATGCTCCCAGTCTATGTTTGGGTAGTTGAAGTCACCCAATATAATGGTGTTTGGAGAGACCTTCATATTTTCCAGTGTTCTCAGGAAGGTCAAGTGGGGTTCCTGGGTTTGGGAGGGTGGTCTGTAGCAGGCTATACACTGGAAGGCAGTTTTACCCACTGTTAGTTGCACATGGATAGTCTCTGATGCTTCATGCTGTGCCACCAACCTGGAGGTGTGGGTATCTCTGACGAATATTGATACTCCCCCTCCTTTTGTGGTTCGGTCCAAGTTTTGGGGCCGAAAAGCATGGTATGAGGTATAACCTGGTAGTGCTGGGGTGCTCTCGGGAGCCTTGAACCAGGTTTCTGTTACTGCACAGATATCAATGTTTTCCATGATAAGGAGAGTTTCTAGTGCATGCATCTTGAGGTTTAGACTTCTGGCGTTGGGTAGCATTACTCTTAGTTTCTTATCCCTTGTGATACCTATGGAGGTGGGTTTGTCTTTTGAGCCTTGCCTAAAAAAGGCACTATGGGGGTAGCAAATACCTTTGCCAATATCTGAAATCCCAGGGGTGACAGGTGCAAGCCGTCCCTAGTGAAGCATCTTTTCTGAAACTGGTTTTCTCCCTCCCACCCACACTTTTTTGATCTATTTTGAAACAGTTTTTTCCCTCCTACCCACCCTATTCCTGTGATGTTGTTATAGTTGGTTGCTTTGCAGTTGCCTGCGCCTACTATAAATTTAATCTGGGACACTCCTCCCAGTCTAGTGTTCATTTTACCTAATACAGAAAGAACATTTGAGAAGGCCAACCCATTTAGGTTCTTACCTTTGAATTACCTTCTGCTCCTCCTTTCTCCCTTTGCATTTTACTAAAAAAAATCTTTGTGTTCTGACTGAGTGCACTTCTCAGCTGATAAGTATATTTTTTGACACTTTTTAACTGTTCAGAATTGAATAAAACAACAACTGAATTCAGTTTAGAATACATTTTGAATAAATTGCATTTATTCAAACTGTATTTGCTTTAACACTGCTACATACCCAAGTATGCAAACTTGCACTGCACTTTCATTTCTTTTTAGTGCTGTTTTAGCTAATTTATGAAAAAAAATTCTAAGCTTGTTTCCTGCCTTTCCTGTAACTAGTCTAGTCCAGATACAGATTTGCTGTATCCAGGACTGTTGGTAAGCTTCTGAGCCCCCCAAGCCTTTCTGTGTTGGAGAATAGCCTTCTAGCTTATCAGTGGGAGTGGTAAGCACTAGGTAGCCTATCTACCACAAGTAGAGTGGTTTCTGGCCCATAAATTGTAGTTTATTGTCCATTTGGGCAGTTTTTCCATCCTTTTCAACTTTCTGGTTTAAAAGCCTGCATCTGCACTTGTTTTCCACCTTTCCTGTAACTAGTCTAGTCCAGATACAGATTTGTTGTATCCAGGACTGTTGGTAAGCTTCTGAGCCCCCAAGCCTTTTTGTGTCAGAGGGAAGCCTTCTAGCTTGTCAGTGGGAGTGGCAAGTACTAGGTAGCCTATCTATCACAAGAGGAGTGGCTTCTGGCCCAGGAATTGCAGTTTATTGGCCGTTTGGGTAAATTTTCCATCTGTTTCAACTTTCTGGTTTAAAGGTCCATGTTTATGCTTTTCCCACCTTTCCTGTAAATAGTCTAGTCCAGATACAGTTTTGCTGTATCCAGGAATGTTTGTAAACTTCTGAATGGTGCCAAAGTCTGGTCTTCAATATTTCCCTCAGATTTGCTAGTTCTCTCCTCTCTTACACTTTTACTAGCTTATTAGTTTAGCACTTTACCATACTTCTTGTAGCAATTATTGTAGCACACAAAAGTGCCACCAACACTAAATATTCTACAAGGAAACAGCTCCAGTACTTATTATTGATGCCCACCCCTCCAGACATATCTAAAGGTTAGTTCCCTGTGCTTTCTCTTATTAACCGGATGAACTTGGGCATCCTGAGACAATGTAGCAACTGCCTCATGGACACTGACAATGAGAGATGCACTTATATATCCAAATTGGAAGTCACTCACTCTCCAGCCAAGATCAGAATTGCTGGTCAAGAGGAGAAGGTCAACACCTCCACCACACCACATAGCCCTCCAGAACACACACCAGCACTGCCTTCACATAAAAACACAAACAACACACCCACCTTTGCAGAGGCTCTCAATAAAAATTTAACCAAACAGCAGAGACCTCCAAGACAGAAATGCACAAGACATGAAAAACGTCTCCGAACCTAATATTGGGCTCCTAAAAACAGAGGTGGTTAACTTCTCCTCACCCATGCAAATGGAGAATAGTTGCATGACCGCTGAATCATACACCAGTGCACTGTAAGAACACCTGCACAAATGCATGGATCTCACCATACCCAATAGAACCAAGATGCTCTCCTCCAAAAAAGGAAGCCAATATGGTGGTCCCCTGCCATAAACAAACTCTACAACAGAAGGAGGTAACTGATGCAGAATAAGCTAAAGTACCAAGATTGGAAAAACTCCACTTATCAGCCTCAACAAAAAGTTGAGATCCCTCATCAAATCCTCTGAAGCTAGCTTTGAAAACAGAATTTCAACAGATAGTAAAGACAACCACAAGGCCTTCTATAGTTATGTAAGGAATTTCCACTGCAATACCCAGATTTGCTCTGAGCTAGTGCACAATGGTATCTCCTATACCAAGCCAACAGATACTGGCAATATACTGGCTAACAGATTCAGGGCCAACTTTACCCCCCCCCCCAAAGGACCAATCACAATGCCAGTAGATTGCCAGGCACCCAGTATTACCTGCTGCACAGGTTAAAACAGCACTGTTCAAGGCCAAGAATACAGCTTCTCTGGGACCTGATAATATCCTTGGCTGTGTTCTGCATGAACTACAGAGTGAACTGGCACCTCACCTGTGTGCCCTGTTCAATCACAGCCTCACCACAGGCTTTGTTCCTAGCAAATGGCGCACGGCTACAGTCATCCATCTCCACAAAGCAGGAGCAACTACAGACCGTGGGAACTATCGCCTTATTAGCCTGACGAGTCTGATATGCAAAGCTATGGAATGCATCATCATTGACCTAATAAACAAGGATATAGGGAATCTCCAAACTCTGGATCCTACACAGTTTGGTTTTGTGAAGGGTAGGTCATGCCAGCTCAACTTGGTCAACTTCTTTGAGTCAGTCACCATAGCTGTGGATGAAGGCAAGATGGTTCATACAGCCTACCTTGATCTGGCCAAGGCCTTTGATACCATTCCCTAATCAGGAATCATATAAAAACTCACTAAGCTAGGCATCAACCTGTATATCACTAGGTAGGTTGCAAACTGGCTCACAGATAGAACCCACAGTGTGAAAGTAGCTGACTCCAAGTCAGACTGCAGATCAGTCATGAGTGGAGTCCCACAGGGTTCAGTTCTAGGTCCTTTCCTGTTTGGTATCTACTTCTATGAAGTCCAGGCCAACACAAAGGGACTCTGGCTGGCAAAGTTTGTGGACAATTGCAAGTTGGGAGCTATTATTAACTCCCCATGTGATGTTGACATTCTACAGAAAGGCCTCACTGAGACCAACGACTGGTGTCAGAACCATGGCCTTAAACTGAATGCCAAAACATGTGTCATCACCCCCTTTGGGAAAAACCCAGTTCCCTTGAGTTACCACATTGATGTTAGTCCACTGAATGCAGAAGTCATTATAAGTGATCTAGTAACAGAGTTTGACAGCAACCCCTCTTTTGACCACCACATTGCCACTGTGGTCAGAAAGTCCTTCTATGTGACACATCTCATTACTACGGGTTTTACATTCAGGAAGAAAGAGGTCATTTTCTCCCTCTACTCTTTCCTCATTAGGCCAGTCATTGAGTACAATGCCCCATTTGGCATGTACCTCACTGGACACCTGCAACAACTGCAGAGGTCACAAAAGTACCTCACAAAGAGGATCCTAGGCCTTAAACACTTGTCCTATATGGACAGACTCAAAAATCTCCAACTATTCTCTGCCTCATATCGCCTACTTAGAGGTGATCTCTGCTTGTCTTACAAAGCCATGTCTGCCCCAGATCTGTTAAAAATGCATCTAAAGAAACCCCAGTCCCTCCACACCCACACACTCCAGAGACCTCAACTTCATTACCAAAATCAACAGAACATGCTGGAGGGACAGGTTCTTAACCCAGAGACTGCCCATTCAATGGAATAGACTTCCCATACATGTCAAGCAGAGCACCTCACTGGACCTTTTCAAGAGAAATCTTTATGAGTGGATGAGAAATAGAAAATTCACCCTGGAGATCACTCCAATGGCTCTACATGACAGATGCACTGAGAACTAAGGTCGGGTGGCATGATGCCAGGGTAATCCTATGGGCTAGGCTTGTAAAGGCTCCAGGGCCATTAGCCTAGTACACACCTATGAACCTATGAACCTATATATATGCATATATATATTTAAAATGGTATTTAAGCAGTTATACATGTTAAGCTGTATTGAGGTATAGCATTGTTTATTTTCCCATTTTGTCTCCCTCTTTCTCTGTGTCTCTGCCTCTCTCTCTTTTTCAGGTGATGCTGGTTATCCATTGCAGCCATGACTTATGACTCCAGTAAGAAATCCACCTTGAGCTGCAGAGAAAAGCTGTAACACATCCCAGTCTCAGACCTGTATTGTCAGTGAGAGGGTCTTTAGCATCCTGATGAGTCATTTAAGGTGCCTGGATGAGTCTGGGGGGTGCCCTTCAGTATGACCCAATTACTGTGTGCAGGATATTTACTGACTGTTGCATTTTGCATAATATGATCATGCACCAGTCTGTTGGTGAAGTGACCCATGCTGTCGCTGCAACTCCCAGTCTAGTTTTACTATGACTAACGGTGACCAGCCAGCAGCAGTAATAATGACCCTATGTGGCAGACTTGTGCATGGCATGCAGTTGCACAGGTAAATAGGTGGTATCTAGTCCAGAACTATGGACCAAGACATTCAGGGTAGTGTTTCCTATACTGTAAAAAACATACAGTGTATAACTGATGCATACATTTATATCTGTTAACGATGCTATGTGGTGAATGGTCTGCTGTCACTGTTCATCTGAAATTCTCTTTCATCTTAAAACATTTTTATTATTACCTGTTTAAATAGTATTCATGTTGTAGACATGTCTGAGTGCTCACTCATTCCTGTAAAGTGATCCTGAAAGGCATCAAAATTAAGAATTAACTTGCAGTTTTTTCTGCTGCAATGAATAATTTCTGCTTTAATGATTTCTTATTCCCCAGCCCTCATTCCAACTAAACAGAAAGCTATGTCAATGAATCTAATTCACAATATGGTATGACTAATATATTTAAAGGGATGAAGTGAATATATATAAACAACCCCCAAACCCTATTTCAACTAAACAGAAGGCCCTGTCAATTAATGTAATTCCCAGTAGTTACAGATCAGACCCACAGTGGTGGTGCTGCGGTAGCATTGTTGCCTCACAGTAAGACGCTGTCCAGTTCGATCCTCAGCTAGAGCGTCTTCTGCGTGGAGACATGCATGAAAGTGCGTACCTTCGTTGAAGGTTGTGCGTCTAGGCTGGTAACTTGGCACGTAAAAATCAACTACCAATCATTAGCAGACCGGAGTTCCGCTGTGGCGACCCCTAACCAGGAAAAGCCGAAAGAAACTACAACAACAACAGTAGTTACAGATCAAATGAGTCAGACACATTCTCCTATTCATAGACCAGGTGATGGTGCATCTGAAATGGAAGACAAGCTACACTGAGACCTGTAATGTGAGTTAGTCTGATGTTGTGTCCTACTTCAAGAAGGTGACCCTGCTATCATTGACCTGACACTTCTGCATGACCATGGCTCTGACTTGGAATGTGAGGTTGTGCTAGGTGTAGATGACTGTTGGCATGGTCTGTGTGAAATGTGCTATGATTGTTTACTGTGACTACTGACATTATAGTCTCGAGAAGGAGCATTAGTACCAGTTAATCTTCTTCCATGTGTCTGGAGAGTAACCAGTCCCCTGACCCTTGTAAGACTGACTAGACTCTTGCATGTTGTAACTAGTGTACAAATGGAGGTGGTAATTGATGCTTGGTGAGCTGTCATACTACTTATCAGTGTTACCATGGCATTATCAGTGTTACCATGGCATTATCAGTGTTATCATGGCATTGTCAGTGTTACTGTCGCATTCTTCCTGCTCTCTGCCATTTCAAAGTATCACTGAAAATTATCATGTATACCCTGGAGGGCACTGATCATTTCCAGCTGACACCCTGGGGCAGTTTTCTGAGCCGTAACAGTGTCATGTCACATTTCTTGTTGGACAGCCAATGCTTTACATGTTTCCAGGGGAAGATATAAATAATTCCTGCACCAGGCTCCCCCTTGTGATGGTATCATTGTGGACATTGTTGCCTCAGAATGTCTGTCATCATCTTCAAAGTCTTCTTCTGCATGTGAAGATACCGGTATAGAGGTTTAGGGGTGTTCCTCTGGTAAAGCCATGAATGCTATGGCATGTTGAGCTTGACTCTAACTTGCACTGTCACTTTCTGCAGAGATGCTAACATGCTGTGAGATGAAAAAGTCTGCCACTAAATACGGGGACTGCTTGTCATTTTCCTCAGGCTGGCTCATAAATATAACTATGTTATCATCATCATCATCAGTAGCAGCAGCAGTAACACCCACTCTGCAGCTGACATCATGCATATCTAAAGGTAGATTAGAGTTTGTGTTTCTTTCTGATGCTGACTCTGTAAAAAAAATATATCAGAATACATTAATTGCAATGCAAAAGCATATGGTACAGTATGCTTAGAAGGGGTGAGTGGGAAAATTACTATGTACACTACCTTCATTTTCTTTATTTGCTAATGTACAAGGCTCATCTAATAATAATGAATTGTGCCATGTTTAATGACATCATTCTTTAACATTCAATTCTGTCTATAAATGTTATACTATTTAAACCAATCTTCATGAACTGTTGAATGTAACTACTCCGTCAGACATTGGTTAGATGGATCAATGTCCACACAACATCTAATAATTCCTGTTGTACCATTTTCTGTATCATATCCCCTTGGAGGTATTCATTATCTGGTGTTAACTTAATAAAATTTGGAAGAGGTACATGAAATTGCATTCTGACTAGCCTTTCCATCAGCACATGCTACCATATCATGTATTCTTTTCTTGCACTATGCTGATGCTCTGTTTCTGCCTCCAGCTGCATTGATTCCAAAAACTACTTTAATCCAGGCCTTGTTTGACTTGGCTTGCCTGTATCCCCCTTTACCAAAAAGAAATTTCCCATATGTCCTAAGTGCTGTCATGAGGACACAATTTTCCTTGTGGCTGAAGTTATCCTTTTTGTGCTTAGATCCTTTATTCTCCATTAATACCACATATAAAAAAATGGGCTGCAGTCAAGACACTGTGAAATTAATGTTTAGATGCCATTTATTTATTGATTGATTGATTGACATTTGATTACTGAGATGATCTGATTGGGCACAAGACCATTTTCAGTAGAGGTCCAGGAAGAAAAGTTCCAAGTTATTAGAAAACAGTTTAATAAAAATAATTTTACAATCTTCAAAAATAAAACAAAAACTTTTGGTATTTAAGTAGTTACAACAAATTAAGATAATATACAAACATTAGTTAAGAATCAATTCAAGTTATATGACAATCATTTAATATTTATTGAACTTTTAGGCAGTTTGTAGAGATACTAAAGATGTTAGTCTAACACAAACAGGAATTCCAGTACGAAGTGTGGGGAAAAACAGGCTTATGGTATATTTAGAGAGAAAGTTGGGGAAAAAAATGATAGAAGTAAGGAAGTAAGTGAAGAAGGGAGAGTAAGGAGATATAAGAAACAAAAAGGTATCTGTCCACATTTAAGGATGTAGTTTATCCTGGTTATGAGCAAGAACAAAGCCAAATTATATTTAGGAAGTCTTTCAGAGTGGTTTTGAAAGATGGGAGGTTATTGATCTGAGGGATACAGATAAGGACTTCCAGGCCTTAGCAACTTTGTGCAAGTACAGTCAATGCACAGTAGATTTGATAGGTTTGTAGAGTTTTTGGTCACTAAATTACAATGACTGACTGGGAAAATAGTTATGTAGAATGTTCTTTTAGTGTTGGACAGGCAGATGGATGCCAAATTATTTTATAGGTCATAAAAAGCTGTGTATATGATAGTTGATGAAGCAGTTCCAACCAATTTAGGCTTCTTAGTGCTATACAGCGGTGGGCTCAAAAAGGGGTATTTGCTGCAAATTTAGCAACTTTGTTATAATATTGCTCTGGTTTTATTTTTTGTGAAGCCTAGAGGTTAGTAAGGATGGGGGCACTATAATGAAATGTGGGAAGGAGATAAATATGGCAAATGCAATTTTAGTTGTGTCTGCAAGAACGTTTCTGACTCTGTAAAGCACTGCTACTTTTTGAGAGTTTTTCTTATGCAATTTTGTATATGTAGGTCGAATGTAAGCTTATCATCCACTGTCACCCCTAATAATTTGTTATGACAGGTGACTTCACTGGTTGCATTATCAAGAGAGAGGAATTTAAATTATATTTTTTTGTGAGAGCAGGATTTGGGGAAGAAAGTAGTGGTCTGGTCTTTTTTGCGTTGAGCATGAGCTGTGAGTTACAAAGTCATGTCTCGGGCTATTAAAGCTTCTTGGATAATTTTTTGAAGGTGTATTATGTCAGATGTGCAAATGAAAGTGAAATTATCTGTGTATTGCATTAGTGCGACCTGTTGTGTGGATGTACATAGGGTGTTGGTGAAAATGTCGAAGAGGAGGTAACCAAAAATAAAGCCTTGTAGTATACTGGCGGAGACCATTAGGTAAGGAGAGAGCATGAAGTGGTATTTTACTGAGTGATACCTACTGGACAAATGTCTTTTGAACCACAGAAAGGTGGGCTGAAAGAGACCTAGCGAGGACATTTGAAGGAGAAGTTTGCTGTGTCATCTGTGTCAAAGGCTTTTGGCAAGTCTAGAAATAAGGAAGATATTAGTCTGCCATTATCTCTAGCTTTATTGATAGTATCTATATACTTTATAAGGGCAGTGCTAGTACTGTGGGAAGGACAGAAGCCATGTTGTGCAGGGGGTAGGAGTTCTTCCTGCAGAAGATAGTTTACCAATTGTTTATGAATACATTTTTCAAGTATTTGGGTGAGGAGAGATAAGATTGATATAGGTCTAAAGTTATTAATGTCTGTTGAATTTCCTTCCTTTGTACAGAGAGATAATGTGTGACTTTTTTCAGAGAGAGGGAACATGGCATTCCTAGACTGACCTATTTATAATGATTGAGACAGGATAGGCAATGCTACTGGCTGCTGTTTTGATGTACTCACTCAGAAGGCCATCAGCTAAAGAAGAGCGTGATTTACGTTTGTGAGCAGTTTTACATGGGATATGGTAACAGGTGTGAAGGTGAACGTAAATGTGGTGATATGTGGCTGTTGGGCAGGGCTGGGATTAGATGTTGAGGAATCCTTGGTTAGAGATGCTATACTATCTATAAAATAAGAGTCAAACTGTATTTCACTTTTCAGCGGTGAGATACTGGGAGAGGGGTTTGAGTTGAACTTTTTGCCAGGATGTAAGATTTCTTTAATGGATGTCCAAAATTTTTTTAGGTTTGTGTTTAGCATTATTCTGAAAGTTATTATAGTATAGTTTTTCCTTATTTATTTGCGTTTTAGTATGATTATGGAGCATTCTAAAGTTTTCAAGATATTGAGGTCTTTTATATTTTCCATTCTTTCCATGTTTTTCCTCTATCCTGCATTAGCATTCTACAATTTTTGTGCAGCCAAATTACATTATTTGTTTTTAGTCTCCTCATTTTAGGAGGTGCAAAGCTGTTTAGAATATTTAGAAAAGGTGAACTGAATTAATTTACAGCATCATCTAAGGGGAGTTTTTTTAGGAAGTTCCAGTTAATAGATGATAATGAAAAAATCAACATTTCTGGGTTAAACTTGGAAAGGTTGCATGTTGCTTAATGAATATGCTGTTTACCTGGATATTTGAGATATCTAGTCATATAGATCGGGAGATGATCACTGAGAGAGTCTGACATTGTACCTGTGGTGATATATTTACTATGGTCCTAAACTAAGATAAAGTCTAATAGGGAATTTGATGTCTTACTATAATGTGTGGGACTATTAATTAGTTGTTAAGCGATTAAAATGCAAGCTGCTGACCTGCTATTCCTGCCACCCACAGTAACTGCTAGGTAAGACAAACTAAAATAAATACTTAGATGAATTTATATTTTGATATCTATTGCAATATATCCATGCAAACTGTAGTGTTATGTTAATTGTAGTTCACAGACGTCAAACAAAAAACCTTCCATAGTTTCTGACATTGTCATTTATTTTTTTCTTAATGTCAATTCCAAAACATCAGATTCATCACACATTCCTCTTCATGTCCTTTTCACACTGAAATCCCTGTAGTAAATGAAACATGTTCCCATGTATGCACAATCATTATATTTCACTTCTGTAATGTTCATTTTCTATAATCACTACGGAATTCCACAGCTCATAAATGCAACTTCAGAATGACAAAGAAAATGACCACTTAGGCAATGGTATCAATACATGCACAGTATACATGAAAGGTCATTGCAGATGACCTAAAAAGCAATGTTAAAATAATTTTAAAATGCCACTTATGAAATAATATTTTCTACAAGTTTTCCTTACTTTACTATGTCTCAGTATCCTAATACATTTGCTGCCTAGCTGGGCTGTTCTTGACCTAATATGGCAAAGCTCAATCTATTTGCAAAAATTCAGGGCCATTTACCTTGAAGACCTTTAATGGAAAAGCTCACACAGACTCTGCCACAACTTGCTATGAGGTAAAGGTTAGTTTCCCTTTGCTATCTTGTATTTTATGCCAAACTGAAAGTACTTCCAACATAGCAAATCAAAACCAAGAACATATTAGTGTATTACTGCTCAATGCAAGAGTGTAAACAAACAAATTCCACTCCCTAGATGCTCTCTTCACCCTAGAGAAGGCTGATATCTGTGCAGTCATTGAGACATGGTTTAAAGCCATGAAGAGCACTCTGACAGTGGAAGGTTTTTATGTCTTCCACAAAATTAGACCAGCTGCTGCAAAAACAGGGGCTATAGGTGGAGGT
Organism: Protopterus annectens; assembly: GCF_019279795.1. Classification (NCBI taxonomy): domain Eukaryota; kingdom Metazoa; phylum Chordata; order Ceratodontiformes; family Protopteridae; genus Protopterus; species Protopterus annectens. Next base: position 1,666,095,308 of record NC_056726.1, on the reverse strand, counting down.
GTCTTGATTTACATCAGAAATAAATATGCCTCAGGGTTGGTCAAACAGGACAATGCACTTGAGCTACTCCATGCTCAAATCACCATAGGCAAAATCCAATACCACTTCCATGCTAGCTGCAGGTCCCCTTTCTGTCCCAGAAAACCAATACCATGTATTTAAAATTATTGGAAACATTCACCATCCAAATCAATACCTCAATCGTGGTTGACTTTAATTACAGCAATAATAACCGAGAATCCTATACAATACCAAACCCCCATGCACAGAGATTCCTGGACTTTGTAAACAAAAACCACCTTGACCACATCATCAATACACCAACCAAGGGTGGAACCATACTGGATTGGGTCTTCACTAATATGGGAGAAAGCTTCACACCCACTATTGTAATGTCTTCCCTGCTAAGGTCACACCACAAAATTGCCTCCTTTGAAGTAAAAATAAATCCTGGACTCCCAGCTAACCTTGGAATATTCAGGAACTATTCTAAGACTAACTTCCTGCTATTAAGTGATAACTTGGCAAAACTTCAAACCCTTGTGAACCCTGAGAAAACTGCTGCTTATGCAGAACTGTTCACAGAAACTCTGTAGAAGTATGTTAATAGCTGCATAATGGCAGCTGTTCCAACCAGGAAGAAGTACAGAAGTAACTCAGAAAACAAACCACCCTTATGGAATCACAAAATTAATAGGCTGTATAACAGAAAGAAGACAATCATGGCAAAAATTAGGAGGTGCAGCACCAGGCAGTATAAATGTACTCTCATCAAACTAAATAAACAACTCAAATGATAAATAAAGTCTAACAAAGCCAAATATGAGGTAAATTTAGCCTCCCAGGCCAAGGATAACTACAAGTAATGATTAAGCTGTGACTCCAACCTCAAAGGCAGTACACAATTGCATGTACGGTTCACTGTAAATGAAGTTACTTATAATGGGCCAGAAGATATGGCAAACCTACTGGATGACAAATTATTCTGCAACTTTACCCCTGTCTCCCCCTCAACCTTCCCTCAGGAAATAATATCAAATATAACTCCCCCTTCTATCAGTAGGGAAGAGGTCCTTATGCTGTCTGTCTAAGGCCCGACAATATCGCAGGATGCCTTTTAAATAGCATGAAACATGACCTATTGGGCCTTCTGGAATTACTGCTTAACTGTAGCCTCCAAACAAGCTTCTTGCATTATGAATGGAGAACAGCAATAGTCATTGCTCTGCACAAAAATGGGCCAGCTACAGAACCTGGAAACAACAGATCCGTAAGTCTCACAAGTCTTATATGCAAAGCCATGGAAAGAATTAACATGAAAATGATTAATAATGATATAGTAAATCTCCAGACAATGGACCCAACCCAGTTTGGTTTCATCAAGGGCAGCTCATGACTACTCAACCTGGTGGACTTCTTTGATAAGGTCATTAAAGCAATGGATGAGGGCAAAATAGTTCACACTGCCTACCTTGACCAAAGGCATTTGACACAATAACCCTTGTAGACATTGTTGAAAAGCACAAGATGTTAGGTACAAACCCGTATGTCAACAAGAGGATAGCCAACTCGGTCACAGACCAGACTCAGGACGTTAGAAGTGGGGAGTCCACCTATAGAAAGAGGGCAGTCACAAGTGGAAACTCTCAGGGATTGGTCCTTGGACCGTTCCTTTTTAGCATTTACTTCTCTGAAGTGAAGGCCAATGTCAATGGTCTCTGGCTGCCTAAATTTGCAGATGACTGGAAATTAGGAGCTGTCATTGAATCCCCCACCAAGACAAATGTTCTCCAGGAAGGGCTGACCCAGACAAATAACTGGTGTCAGAGCCATGAACTCCAAGTAATGCCACGAAATGCATAATAGTATCCTTTAGGAAGTCAACCACCCCTAGTAACTATCACATTGACAACACACCCCTTAAGGTTGACCCAGTAGTCAAGGACTCAGGAACACACATAGAAAGCAATCTAGCTTTTGGCCATCACGTGTCTACAGTAGTGAGGCAATCATTCTATGTTGCACAAATTATAAACAAAGGTATGGCATCTAAGTCTAAGAAAGTCATTGTTCTACTGTATTCGGCATTCATCAAACATATCATTGAGTACAATGTCCCCTTTGGTATGTACCTAACCAGGCATATCCAACAAATGAAATGTCCACAGAGGTTCCTCACTAAAAGAATACAGGGTGTAAGTAAAACGTCCTATGCAGACAGCCTCATGACCTTATCCCTGTATTCTGTATCTTACAGGCTGTTGATGGAAGATCTATGCCTGGCATACTGGCTATTGTCAGTCCCTACTCTGATGGACTTCTTGTATATCCACAAAAAAAAACAGGACCAGGATTACCCATTCTAAAAACTGAAATCTTGCATATGCTATAAATAGGATCTGCTGGAGAGACAGGTATATATCCCACAGACTACTTCGTCTCGGCAACAGGCTCCCCATCCATGTGAAGCAGAGTTCTTCCCTAACTCAAATGAACTGTAACTTGGACCAATGGATGGGGAACAGAAAATTCATCCCTGACTTGGCTCCTATGTCTGTAATGGACACAGGCAGATAGTAAATGGTTCAGCTTCCAGGCCCCTGCTTGTAAATGTTTCATCTCCCAAGCCCCTGCTTATACTTATCAAGGGTACTGTAACTTGTCAGAGACTTGGGATGCATGGCTAGGCTTAAAAAGGCCCTTGTGGTCATTAGCCTAGTAAATACCCATGAACCTATGAACCTATGCACAAATTAGGCTAATTTATATGCATGTCTATGAATTTTAGTAGTGCACAAACATGTCCCGAGGTATATCGTTGAAATATGCCATTTCACCAATTGTGAACGATTGTCCCATATTGCAATAACCTATTTCAAAGAGATATGGACACACTGCAGATGTTTTGAAGTCCACAGCACTCTGTAGCTATCCCATGCTTTCTGTGAAAAACTGCATATTGGCCTAGACTACTCAAAATAAAAATATACTTTAAAACTTCAAAATGGAATCATCTGAATGTCAGGTTTTCAGCAATCTGAAGGTTAATCCCTGCCCGCCCAAAACTGTCTGTCTCTCACACCCTAACAACTCAAAAGTATCAAAAAGTCATAAAAGTAAAACATTACATTCATATTAACATTTATTTCTCCACCTACAAAAATGAAGCATTTTTACTGTATTATATGAAATATATTGATATTAGATTACAGAACAAATAACTTTAATCTATAAGCATTAATAATGCTAGTTACTACCCATATATTAAAAAAATTATGACAAGTGGGAAAGGCAGGTAAGTGTTTTCCTTTAAGAAAAATCGGAATGTGACAAAGCAGTTCTGGTTACATCAAACTTGGCAAGAAAAGTGAAAAAAAATGCTTTTAGAAGTGATTTCTGTCCTAAGGAAAATATTGTTATATTTATTTATTTTGTTAGTTAGTTATTAACATTTGATTACTGGAAAAGTCCAGTCGGGTAAAAGCCCATTTTCTGCAGAAGCCCAAGGAGAAAATTTCCAAAGTCTTTAAACATAATACAAAAAAGAACAACATTTTAAATAATTATACCAAATTTGACATAATATGAAGACATAAGAATAGATACAAGTTATATGATAATGATTTAATGGGTCTATATCAGTCT